>NC_048900.1:3228531-3279398 GCF_011077185.1 Oxyura jamaicensis | reverse complement strand
GGGTGCAAACCACTCCTCACGTAGCTGCGGTGGGCTTCAGATAACCCATGAGCTTTAGGCCAAGCACGCCCATGTCTCATTATAACGCAGCTTTTAGGGATCTTGGAATTTTGAGAGGCTTAGTCCTCATCAGTGGATTTATTCTGGTCTCACAGCGCAACAAAGGCCAGTAGACCAGCTCACGATACAGCATGGATTTACTGGGCTACCCACAGGGAAAAATGGATACTTGCTATTACCAGCCATTAGGTACAAGTCTTAATGAAATTATGTCAAATATGTGACAATTCCGTGGAAAAAAAAATCCCATGTTCCATGGTTTCTCACTCCTTTATTTGAAAAGGAAGGGGGACCTAAATTTCGGCACGGTTTCAGGTCCACTCCTTGGAGAGAGTGCTGTCACATTTTGGTGGGAAAGTCACACACGTATATATGTGTAAGGAACTGAGGTTAAAAGGTTACCACAACTACATATTAGCAATGACATTCTGTGACTAGGCTGATTAAACAGCTGTTTTTCCACCCGTACATTTATATTAGACCAATCTTTGTTATCAATGTCATTATCCAGAAATAAATGCATCTTAAGAGAAATAAGTTTGCTTATGTAGGTGGAACAGATGGCTCAAGTAAGAATTCATAAATTTAGAATAAAGTCTAGATAAACATGACTTGCTTTTGCCGTCATGAATTTCAGCCTTCTACATATCTTCAGATTGCAAACTCCACTTACCTACATAAGTCCTGACACAATCCGCTCTACCATTACTTGAGACAAATTCCTGACAAACAGTTTCCTGAAGAAGAGAAATAGAAGTTTTGTCTGTTATATCCAAACACCTGTACTGCTCAGCCTCCAGTACAAAGCTAATGCGTAACGCTAACCATTAGCTGAAGATTTTACATCTTTTTTGAATTGGAATGCAGATGGACAACGCACTTACATTCCCAAGGGAAAACCTTGATTTTGAAGCACCAGTAATGGTTTTAATAGTTTCAGGAAAGACTCCTTGCTTTTCGGCCAAACCCAAATTACAGCATCCCCCAGTGCCCTGTTCTAACTATGCTCTTTTGGTCTGATGATGATTAGTTCTTTTCTGTTACTTAATGGCCTAAAAAATGCAGTATAAATCATACTGATTCCACTAAATTCAGAGTGTAATTGATCAAAAGAACTGACAGAACAGGAGTCCTGAAAATTGTTGGTGCATAGCTTGTGAAATGGCATGATTTTATTATACAGATCTCTGGAAGGCACAGGGAAATGTTATTCACCTTCCATAGCAACGCCTTTGTGAACTCTATTCAGGTATTTGCTCTATTGTAAATTATACCTACAAAAAACCCTCAGCTTCTAAATTGTAGTAGTCAATAGACTGTGCTGTATTCTAGACAGCGTACTTTCCACTGCTATCAAAACTATTTAAAACAAAACAAAACAAAAAAACACCAACAAAACACCACCCAAGGTACTGAATCACAGTCTGTCTCCTGCTAACTTGTGACAAAACTCTTTACTATGGATTACAGCACATCATACAATACCCTACTTCGCAAAAAGCTCCTGAAGAACTTTAAAAAGATGGATCACTACTTTCCTTATATGAAATCAGATGCCAGGAGTCTTTGCAAAGCAACTTGTAAAAATCGCATAAGGTGCTAAAGAAGTTGCAAGCCTGGAGTGCAATAGTGTTTCTCGGATATAAATCAGGAATATTTCCCTTGGAGTAAAAACAGTGAAGTAATGTCTTCATTTATACCCATGAAGCCAGTTTATGGCACAAACAGCATCTTCTCAAGAATCTGCTCACTACTGGCAGCATAACATCAGGCAAAAAGTTCCAGAGTGAGTTTTCATTCAGAAGCGCTTCTACAGAGATCCCCGCACACTGTGCAGCCTGAGTAAACATACCGGTAACTCACTCCCACTTACAGACAGGTAAAGACTAAGCCTTGCAAGATCAAGAATAGGAATAGAAGATCTTGCAGCTCCCTGGCCTCACACCAACGCCGTGAGGAATTGTATCCGATGTTCCCTACAACCTCCTGTTCAGGAACTCTAGTTCTGAAGAAGGAGATCAGGATTTTCAGACTAGATTAGAGTGCAGAGAGACAGCCACTAGAACACCGCTGGAATGCATTCACAAATCAGGATGCATTGGTCAAAAAAGTGCGTCTCAGTAAAAATTAAAATTGTGCCAAAAGGAGGGAAAAAAAAATATCAGTATTTTATCCCATTACAGATTTTCAAAAGACTTCATGTATTCCATGGTTCAGCAGTGTAATAGCAATAAAATGACTTGTTTCCAAACTGCTGGGAAACACCATCTATTAGAATTGTATTCAGTGTAGGTACACGTGTATCAACATCAACACACAAAAAATCCTAACACTACCCTAAAAATTTTGCCACAGTGTTTGAATATACAATTTATATTTGGGCTCATATATTTAAAACTTCATTTAAAATATATTGACAAATACAAACGTTTAAAAATCTATAAAAGTGTTACTCAGCAACAAATATGTGCTTAACATACAAGCAATTTTTACTCAGTTTTCAATTGTTAATGAAATCAATATGGCTAACTGGTCAGAATGATAATGTAAGGTTTGAGGCAAAAATTAAAAATGTAACGGGAAAATTCTGCTCTTGGATGCAAACATGTAGAAGACATTCAAGAATGAGCACTGAACTGCACCACAGGACTGATTTTTTTGCTTCTACAAAGACCTACAAAATCACCTAGCAGGAAATAATTGGACAAAATTATTAATTCAACTAAATAGGAAATTTGGATTCACGGTAACTGGAGCAGAAATTGTCATCTAATTAATCCCACTTATTTTGTTGCATTTTCCCCTGCATTTTATCCACTAATATCCTCATTTTAGAAATGTATAATGAGCTCACCTGGAAAGAGTAGAATTTTAGTTCTTGAATAACTTCCTGTGGGGAAAATATCAGCATTAAAAATGAACAGAACAGTGATAACAAATTCAGGGCACGTTTCTTGGACTTTCTCATAAGAATACCATAGGTAATGATACACTACCATGTATATGGTATAACACCACACTACAGATAAACATAACCTTTCTAATACACGCAGACAAAACATTAACTTTTAAAAAAATTTACAAAAACATGGATTTAAGAGAAGAAAAACAATAATCTTCCTCACTTACAATATCCAGCAAGAAACACTGTCAACAGGAGGAAAACGAGCAACAGCTTCCAATTTGGCAAATGATGATTGCTTTTGTACAACAGAAAATGCATGGCTGATAAGGAAATATAGAAACAGATGAAAGTTACAGACAACAAAAAACATAAGAAATGCAAAGGTTCGTTTATCACCTTTAAAACAATTTGACAAAATCCATTACAGTCTCTTGAATTACAGCCATAAAATTAAGTTAGGAACACAAAATGGTTAGGTACTCTCAAAAATCTGTTAAAGGACCTTATTCATAAGTGAAATGTAAGCACATGCTCCCAAAATTAAGTAATTTCTTTGAGAAAAAAGTAAAACTATTTTCTTAAAAAAATTATAGTAAAAACAGGTATTATCTTGTACAAGCAGCAACTAGTACATTAATCTGTCCTCTATTATTAAAGCAAACAAAAAATGGAAGTTTTGTTACAGTTTGTCTAAACCAAAGAACTTTAATAGAACTATAAAATTATCAGAATTCTTTGAGAAAAAAGATAATAGGGCACTTGCGGTTAACATGAAAATACAATGTTTAAAGAAAAGTTCACCTTACTTTATTAGATTTAGGATTTTTCACCACTGAAATGCTGATTTATTTTGCTTTGGAGACAGTTCTAATAGCTTACTGATATTTGACCATTTATCACGTATCCCAGAGATTCTCAAATAAAACTACTGAATATCCAAGCATTCAATAAATACTAGTACTCTCATTATGTAAGCCTCCAAAAAATCATATAATCCAAGTTATTGCAAATAAATATCTAGCTATACCTTCATAAATATTAAAATAAAATTCTGCTGAGTATAGATTAGCCTCCTAAATATACAACTAAATTAACAAATCCGTTGTCTTAAAGTCAGAATTATAATTCAGAAATACGAGTTTATTTTTGGAAAGTTAGACTCCTACAGACCGCTTTTAGCCCAAAGCACACTATTCCCTGTGTCCCACTGCTCTGTGCTAGCTATGCTTCTTTGGTTAGTTAATCAGTGATTGAATTAAATTTATTTTTTCTCCCTCAGATCCAGAAGTATCCCAATGGGAAAATGCACAGATGCTTTCAGATTGCAGAAGTTACAGAAATCAGTAAATCCTCCTCAAATCCTTTCCCTTCACAAGAAGGGCACACCGCCTTCCCTCTCTCTAGAGTAATGCTTTTCAGCCTGGAGTTCCCTCAGATGCTCTAAGTCGCTAAGGAAAGGCAGCTAAAATGCAAATACGTGTTTCCTTTACAGCAACAGGTGTATAAAGAGATCTGTCCCTCTACTAGAAAATTTAATGGGACTGTAAATTGAAAACACGACAGTCACCCATCCAAAGACATCCTTAACACAAAAGGTATATTGTTTTCCAGAGCTATAAGGTCCTATTCGAAAGCAAAGTGCACGTATTCCCATTCTTTCCTATAAACTGAAGCTTAAAGACTAAAATATTAAAACTGGGTTGTATTTAACAGAACTCCAGCAATGCAGTGATCATTGGGCCTGTTTGGTCCCATCCTGTGCAACTGGTTTTCAAGTGTTCTCAATCTGCTCCTATTTTCTGGAGAAATTCCTCAACAAAATAACCAATCACATCACCTGAACATTTCCACTACTCTGATTCACGCTTTGTGAAATGAAAACTACTGCTGTGTAGGCCAAATTCCAATTCAGATATTACTACCAACACTCATCAAATCATTTCCAAGTCCCGTGAACTTCCCATTCTACACTAAGTAATGCTGTGAGCCACTCCTCGCGAGACACATCTTACCTCGTGTTGTATTTCAGTGGTAAAGTGACTAAATGTAATTTTTGATTTTGCCAGATTGAGTGTTAGAAGTGAAAGGTTTGATATTAAAAGTAGGATACCAATGTAGAGTAATATCAGATAATTTTGACTACCAAAAAATGTAGCTCCTGCAATTATGGCATGCTAGGGATTGATTCACGGTTTGGAAAGCTTAGCATGCCTTTGGCGTAACACCGACATTTCTTTACTTCCTTGCTCTGATGTTACAGACAAAAAGTTGATAATGCATGTCACTGACAAGAAGAGAAAGCAATATTTTTACTTGGCTGACATCAAGTGGAATTCTTCCTTTTCCATTTACAAAACTTAATTAAAAATCTCAGAGTGCTCTTACAGAATCCTCTCTTGGCAAACCACCGCTTACACTGTTGGGGAAAAGAGGCTGAGATACTTTGGTGAACGTTTTGAAACACCTCTCAATTCACAACATAATCAGCACACGAAAGAAGTGAATAAGTGCGGAGAGGAAAAACAAAAAAGAAACAAACAAAAAAACCATAACACCTTTAACACTTGCCATTCAACTAAGGGACTACTGATATGCTCTTGCGTAAGGCATACATTTACATGTGCAACACACAGGAAGCCACCCTACATTAATATCCACTGCGAACAGGTCTCCTGAAAATGTGATTTTTAAGCTTTTTTTTTTTTTTTTTTTTTTTAAAAAAAAAAAAAACTAGTTCTGGCATTGTATTTCTGTCTCAATTGGCTATATGCAAATCCTTCAACAAACAAAGCGTTCATAACAGTCTGTGTTTCTTTATGATTTTTTTTGGTTTAAAACAAAATAACAGCATGCTTTGATATTTACCTATTGCACAGTTCGTAAATTTTTCATTCTGTTCCCTTAAAGTAATTCCACTACTAGACTGAACAGCTCCACAGAACCCATTTTGGTCTGTTAGCTCAAGGACTTCTAGAACAAAATAATAACAATTAGAAAAAAAACTCTAATTAAACCATTAAATACAAACGTACTGAAATGGCCTTGGAGAATTCATGAGTAAACAACACTTGTTTTAAAAAAAACACCTCTGTAATAAAATACAGTACAGTATACAGATGATATACCATAATGGCTCCAGATGGAACTGTTACAGATTACAATAATGACTATAAAATGTTTATTAAGGGTTTTAAAATTGGAGGTAAAAAAAATAATCTGCAAGGGATATCTAAAGCAAAAAAAAAAAAAAAAAACAAACCAAAACAAAAAACACCCACCTACTTTAAAGGTTCTACCCACAAGCTGATTCATAATCAATACAAGTAATAAACATTACATCTGAGCAAGCACTCAACTGTAAGCCAACTCGTAGTGCCAGATCACTGCACTGTGTGTTACTGGTCTGTGTTCAGACTTACTGCATCTGTTGGAACACTGCAAGCTATCCTGATGATGGCCGGAGTATCAACACAGATTTTCAGTTTTCTTTCTCAATTTCTCCCTTTGTGTACTTAGGTGAGAGTGTTAACATTCTTACAACAGCTTTATAGAAGCAACAGAACACACATTTCTGTTATTAAATCAGCCTTCTAAAAATATAAAAATATTTGATATAGTGAAAATGTCTTTCAATCATACTTCAATTTTCATCGTTTTAATAAGGAATACCTAATTAGAACCATCACTTAGAATTATGATGTGCATTCAGTTGATTTCATGTAAATAGACAAACAGTTAAAAACATTTACTAAGATTAAATATAGTCAAATTGCAAAAACAAAAAATCTGACAATGCTGTCATGTGCTATTTCAAAGAGTGCATAGGACATATTTCTGCAGCAGTCAATACAGTAAAATCTTTTGATGCAATCCCAGGTCAAAGCTGTAAACATTCCTAATTGCAGTTTCTTGGAAACTTTTTGTTCCTTTCAAGTTTTTTATTAGCACATTGCACTGGGCTTTCCCCTGCCATTTTTTCCACCAGTTACAGACAGTATCATGATCCATCTTTAATCCTTCTGGTTCTTCAAAACTACTCAATAAGCATTTCTTCACTAGATTCAGGGTAGCAATCCTCTCCTTGCAGTGCGCAATGACACCTTCCACGTGCCATTGCTAGCAAGGCCCCCAGTGCATGATCTTGAGAAGCAGGCTGATGAGGAAGTCCGCTATGCCTTAATGGGATTTCCTGCAGGTTTTGGATCATAACCATACAGGAAAGTAGCTGCTATTACAAGGATGGCTCCAAAGAAAAAGACACTGAATAGAATAGAAACAGAAGAAAAAAAATGTTAGCTGGTTTTAGTTAAGTCAATTTTATTTATGTAATACAATCAAGGGACATTTTTCCTTTGGGAACAAACAAAGCATAAATTTTATTCAATTTATAATGAACAACATTATTTCCATATATTTCTTAGAGAAGAATGCAGGAAGAATTTGAAATAAAAAAAAACACATCCACAGACAAACAAAGTAATAATATATCATTATACTGACATATTTTGAAAGTTAAAGATAGCTTCATGGAATAACTCTCAAAGGTAATCAGACTGAACTTTATTTTTTTTTCATTTTGACTAAGGCTCTATGCAAAATTCAAGAAGGAGCTAAAGAATTGCATCTTCTGTAGTTACCCAGCCATTTTTAGCATCTGACATACATCACGCTGTTGGAGTTATGTTAGCTTTGAAGTCCAAAGCTTGTGTCAAAACTAACTACTGCTGCCCAAGAACCAGTTGCAAGTCAGTGTAAACTAAGTTTTGGCAGATGCAGAAAAATTTAAGGAAAGATAATAAAGACATCTTTTGTAGTGTGGTACAAAACCACACTACCAACTTTTGTAGTATGGGCCTTTCAAGTTGTTTTGATAGCTACCAGTACACGTTAGAAAAGAACCTTGTAATAACAACATGCTAATGTTGACAATCTGATTTTCCGTGCCGAACACTAAAAAAAATGTGTCACATGACAGGCAAACTGTATTCTCTGAAGGATTATTATATTTCAGGACATGATCCGTTGCAGCAGATTTAAGCACCTCAGCACTTTACATCTACTATCCCAATCAAAAATGTTTGCTGAAGTGAGAAAAACAATTAGGGAGTTTCAGTTCAAATAAATTATGTTGGCATAAGAACATACTGAAGAGTAAGTTCTATTAAACTAGATGGATTCAAGTTCTACATGCTGCTCTACCTCATTTAATTATTTACGAGTTTCCATTTTCACCATGCTTGCAGAGGCTAGTAAGTTACTTACTAATTTCTATTTGAACACACAGAATGTCTTAAACCTCTAACATTTAATAGTAGGCTACTTATAAATTAAGTTCCATTTTTAAGTCCCAGTCGTTGTTCTGCTTTCACAGAATCACAGAATCATCTAGGTTGGAAGAGACCTCCAAGATCACCGAGTCCAACCTCCGACCTAACACTACCAAGTCCTCCACCAAACCATATCCCTAAGCTCTACATCTAAACATCTTTTAAAGACCTCCAGGGATGGTGACTCAACCACTTCCCTGGGCAGCCTATTCCAGTGACTAACAACCCGTTCAGTAAAGAAGTTCTTCCTAATATCCAACCTAAACCTCCCCTGGCGCAACTTTAGCCCATTCCCCCTCGTCCTGTCACCAGGCACGTGGGAGAATAGACCAACCTCCACCTCACCACAGCCTCCTTTCAGGTACCTGTAGAGTGCAATAAGGTCACCCCTGAGCCTCCTCTTCTCCAGGCTAAACAGTCCCAGCTCCCTCAGCTGCTCCTCGTAAGACTTGTTCTCCAGACCCTTCACCAGCTTCGTAGCCCTTCTCTGGACTTGCTCCAGCACCTCCATGTCCTTCTTGTAGCGAGGGGCCCAAAACTGAACGCAGTACTCGAGGTGCGGCCTCACCAGAGCCGAGTACAGGGGGACAATCACTTCCCTGGACCTGCTGGCCACGCTGTTTCTAATGCAAGCCAGGATGCTGCTGGCCTTCTTGGCCACCTGAGCACACTGCTGGCTCATATTCAGCCGACTGTCAACCACTACTCCCAGGTCCTTCTCTGCCAGGCAGCTTTCCAACCCCTCATCTCCCAGCCTGTAGCTCTGTTTGGGGTTGTTGTGCCTCAGGTGCAGGACCCGGCACTTGGCCTTGTTGAACTTCATACCGTTGGCCTCAGCCCATCGGTCCGGCCTATCCAGATCCTCCTGCAGAGCCTTCCTACCCTCGAGCAGATCGACACACGCACCTAACTTGGTGTCGTCTGCAAACTTACTGAGGGTGCACTCGATCCCCTCGTCCAGATCATCGATGAAGATGTTAAAGAGGACTGGTCCCAGTACCGAGCCCTGGGGCACGCCACTAGTGACCGGCCTCCAACTGGATTTGACTCCAGTCCCCACGACTCTTTGGGCCCGGCTACCCTGCCAGTTTCTGACCCAATGAAGCGTGCGCCAGTCCAAGCCAAGAGCAGCCAGTTTCTTAAGGAGAATGCTGTGGGGAACGGTGTCAAAAGCCTTGCTGAAGTCAAGGTAGACCACATCCACAGCCTTTCCCTCATCCACCCAGCGTGTCACTTTGTCAAGGTTTTTCAAGCAGGACCTGCCTTTCGTCAACCCATGCTGACTGGGCCTGATCACCTGGTTGCCCTGCAAGTGCCGCGTGATGACACCCAAGATAATCTGCTCCATGAGCTTCCCTGGCACTGATGTTAAACTCACAGGCCAATAATTTCCTGGGTCTACCCTTCAGCCCTTCTTGTAGATGGGTGTCACGTTTGCTAGCCGCCAGTCAACTGGGACCTCCCCCGATAGCCAGGACTGCCGATAAATGATGGATAGTGGCTTGGCCAGCTCCTCTGCCAGCTCTCACAGTACCCTTGGGCGGATCCCATCCGGCCCCATCGACTTGCGTACATCCAAATGCTGTAGGAGGTCACCAACCATTTCCTTGTGGATTGTAAGGGCCACATCCTGCTCCACATCCCCTTCCACCAGCTCAGGGTACTGGGTGTCCAGAGAACAACTGGTCTTGCCGCTAAAGACGGCATTAAGCACCTCAGCCTTTTCTACATCTCTCATCACTAAGTTTCCCCCCGCATCCAGTAAAGGGTGGAGATTCTCCTTAGTCCTCCTTTTTGTGTTGATGTATTTATAAAAACATTTTCTGTTATCTTTAACAGCAGTAGCCAGATTGAGCTCCAGATGAACCTTTCTAATTTTGTCCCTACACATCCTTACAACATCCTTATAATCCCTCTGAGTGGCCTGCCCTCTTTTCCAAAGGTCATAAACCCTCTTTTTTTTTCCCTAAGCTCTAGCCACAACTTTCCGTTCAGCCAGGCCGTTCTTTGGGCCCGTGGGGGCAGACCGCTCCTGAGCCTTTAAGATTTCCTTCTTGAGGAGTGCCCAGCCTTCCTGGGCTCCTCTGCCCTTCAGAACTGCCTCCCAAGGGACTCTGCCAACCAGCGTCCTGAACAGCTCAAAATCTGCCCTCTGGAAGTCCAAGACAGCAATTTTACTGGTCCCCCTCCTGACTTTGCCAAGAATTGAGAACTATACCATTTTATGGTCACTCTGCCCAAGACAGCTCCCAACCAGCACATCTCCCACCACTCCTTCTCTGTTTGTGAACAGAAGGTCCAGTGGGGCACCTGCCCGGTAAGCTCACTAACCAGCTGCATCAGGAAACTATCTTCTGCGCTCTTCAGAAACCTCCTAGACTGCTTCCTCTGAGCTGTATTGCATGTCCAGGATATGTATGGGAAGTTGAAGTCCCCCATGAGGACAAGAGCCAACAATTTCGCAACTTTTGCCAGCTGCCTGCAGAATTCCTCATCCGTCTCCTCATCCTGGTTTGGCGGTCTGTAACAGACCCCCACCAGAATGCCTGGCTTGTTGGCCTTCGCGCCAGTCCTAACCCATAGGGACTCAACCTTATCATTCCCAGTCTCAGCCTCAAGTTCCACAACATCAAAACAATCTAATATAGAGATCCACACCACCAGCCCTCTGCGCTGCCTGTCCCTTCTGAAGAGCCTATAGCCAGTCATTGCAGCACCCCAGTCATGAGAGTGGTCCCACATTTCAGTGATGGCAACCAAGTCATAGCCTGCGTGCTGCACGATGGCTTCCAGCTCCTCCTGTTTGTTGCCCATGCTGCATGCATTGGTGTAGATGCACTTCAGCTGGGCCATTGCCTGCTCCCCCGGCCCTGACATTGTTCTCCCTGGCACACCTCTAACGAGCCTTATTCCCTCCCCGTCCCCCTCCTACCTAGTTTAAAGCCCTCTCAGTGAACCCTGCCAGCTCCTCCTGCTAGTACTGCAAATACTACTTTTAGATTTAAAAATAAAGTTTTATTTATATCAGAAATATTTTAAAACTAGGAATGTGTATTGTATGTGAGAAACATAGGTCCATTATGACCAACGGTCCTATTATGTACATTGACCTGGACAGGCTGGAGAAGTGGGCCCACATGAACCGAATGAGGTTCAACAAGTCCAAGGGCAAGGTGCGAGGCACCTGGGTCGGGGCAATCCCAGTCAGGAGCATAGACTGGGAGAAGAACACATTGAGAGCAGTCCTGCAGCCAGAGACTCGGGGATTCTGGTGGACGACAGGCTCGGCATGAGCTAGCGGTGCTCACTTTTAGCCACAAGGGGGAGGCCAGTTCAAGGAGCAGGGCTAACCGCAGTGCAAGGCAAGCATCAAAGCTAATGAGGAATGAGCTGAACAAACAGGGAGAATGGGTGGAGGATAGAAAGAACAGTGAACTAAAACATAGAGCCTGGAACAAAGAGGATGTTTTGTCAAAAGATGAAATTTGGGATTCAATTATTTGTGACCTGTAGGGTGCTCTATCTTACAGAAAATTTGATCTTGCCAATTATACTGCAAAATTTAAGTGATAGTTATGGTATGAAACTAATTTTTTCGGTGGGAGTTGAATCTAAATATTTTATAAAGGCTGGCTTATTTATTTATTTATTTTGAAGTTATATCTGGTAAGCATTAAGTTTTCAACTATTGCTTTTTTTTTTTTTTCTTTCCCCTCTATACACATGGAAAATAATTCTTACCTTGTAGGAACAAAATCCTGAAGCCAGAAATAGGAGATCAATGTTGACAGAATAATAGAGAGAGAAGTTGCAAATCCCTTTAAAATGTTGTCTGCATATTTTATAACAGCAGCAATCACCAGGCCTCCAAGTGCCTGAAAAATAAGTTTGAAAATGAAGTTTGGATTTCCAATGTGGTAATTCCACTGGGAGCACCTATTTTAACAACATACTCTTACTTCAAGACAAGCTTTTGTCTATGTCTAGAAACACTTATTTTCTGTTAGGTATATGCACTGTTGAAGATAAGTAGTGGTGTTTTTCAATTCCCAATAAAGAAGTTGTTTACCATATTACTATTACTAAATCAGTAGAAGAAATTCTTGTACTTTACACTTGCTTTTTTAGCCAAAGGAGAAAGGGCATACATTTTCTTTCATTTTTTTTAAGCATTTCAAAAGAAAAAATGCTTACATGCTTTCATGTTGCACAATAGCTGATCATATACTTGCTCTGAATTCTCCAGGTTTTTATTTAGAGGTTTATTCTAATAGTGCTGTATCAGACTTAACTATAGAATTCTCAGTAGCTTCAATTACACTCATTTCCCCAGTCATTTACAGAAATGTCCCCAGCTCACAAAGCATGATAGAGGATATCTTACCTGTAGAACAACAACTATCCAAGTAAGTTTATTATATCCTTGAAAAAATCCATTTTTTGATAGCTGTTCTCCATCATAAATGTATACACCCATCAGTCCAAATATGCTACCAAAAAATCCTGAAAGTACAAGATTGACTTAAAAACTTCAGGCAAAAAACATGCAAACAGGTTCCTTGTTCAAGGTCTGCTCACATGTACCTGATTTTAAAATAGGACTTGCACTTCCAACATCACCACACTCAAATGCAATCAGTGTTCAGATAGATCATCCCTTTAAAAAATCTATTTTCCACACTTAAAACAAGTTTTCCTTGTGTCCATTGTGACATTCTTATATCCGTATCTTCCATTACTTTCTACTGAAATTAGGTGATTTTTGTTTACGGCATGTAAAAAAAAAAACTCACTTAAGCACAGTTTTTCTGAAACTTGTCATGACTGAAGGCTGAAGTCACACTTCAGGAAGGAAAACCAGGGAAACCTTTCAGAGGAGGAGCTGGCCACTGGCATAGCAAAAGAGGGACCGATCAGTCCAGTTTTGGAAGCATCCCACTTCCAAGACCCTTGTCTAGCAGCCTCAAACACAATGAATGTTTACTAGCAGTGACAACATCAAAAGAAGAAACTGAGGTGAGTTTTTAAATTGGTGACTACAATGTTCTGCTATCAGACAGGAGACTTTCTGTAATCCCCTCAGGAATGAAGTGATGAAAGCATCTCCTCCATGACTGATCTAGGCTCTAGTCCTGAGCAGGAAAGGGGAATCACTTACTCCACTCCATTTCTGTGAAAAGCTGACTGCTATTTTCATTGATTTTTCTTGCATCTAAAAAGAAGGGCCTTGTTTTGAGTGAAGTGAAACCCTCAATTTGACAGGAAATACTTTTTTTTTGTAGACATAATAATTTAGATTTGACTCATATTAAACCAATTATTTCTCTTTTCTTGTTGAGCTGCTAAAATACAGAAACAAGAAACCAAGTATTTATACATCCAGGTAAGATACTAGCATGTGTTAGAAACTGAATGAGAACAGTTTTTCAAAAAAATTTTCAAATATTTTTTTCATTTTTTCCTACAGTTCTAATAAGTCTCTACGGATATGAAAATGAAAATCAGGTCGGATGTATGTTTTTTGTTCTTTGTATTTTAGGTAAAGCTCTTTTTCAAAGCTCTTGCATATGACTGACTTGTCTGTGAATGACGTAACATCTGAAGTGGGTAACTATCTTGCACTTGCAGAAAGGATACATGAAATTATTTCTGAAATGATAGTTTAATGTTTTAAATATTTTCTAAAAGCTGTATCAGGAAATCCTTTATGAAATATGACAAAATTAATTTCATTTCTGAACTGGAAAACAAATGTAACCAGAAACATATTCTACTGAATTTAGTATTGAAGCAAATTAAAAAAAAAATAAACCAGGTGATCTGATTTTCACGACTCTTACAAACATTTATGTCTTCATATATCAATTATTAGCGACTAGCTAATTAATTTTTTTATAAATATTAGCGACTAGTTAATTAAAAAAAAAAAAAAAAAAAAAAAACACCATCTCTTGTTTTTATGGTACTTTGTTACCTTTTACAAGACCCAGTACACAGCCTGATGAAACAAAACATCCTCATGGCTTAAGTCTACCGGACTGTGAATTTCATCAAAAGTCTATACTAAGTGTTGTAAAGTTCAAATTCTGCCCCAAAAATTCACTGAAATATGCAATAATAATTATTGCCTACAGGTGAGGACCACAGGTATCCCATTAGAGGAAGAAGGCAAGTCCATCGGTCCGTTGTGTTCCTATTGCAAAAACAGGAACAAAAAGATATTGCTGTTGTGGTATTTCTCATCTCATAAACTGGACAAGATTGCTCTGAGGTGAAGGAAAACACATTCAGGAAAATGGATCAACTCTGTTGTCATTTATATCTGTGGTCTAGAAGATCTAGAACGACTCTGGAAATAGAAAGTACTCCCTTACTAATAGGTGCAGGTGTTCACATAGTTAGGATGAACATTTGCACATACCTTTCTTTGGTGATTACACAGACAACTAAAACAAACTGACCTTTGTACTGAAATAATCATAATAAATTACCTCAGCTTTATTCACGAATGTATGAATTCTTTTTGTATTAAAAGTGCCAAGCTATAAAAACTTTCTATCCAGACAAGAGAAAAAATGTTAATTTTAAAATAGGTCTCAAAGCATTGTTTTAGAAACATATTTAGTTTTAATGTTCCTATGCTCTCTAATAAAAAGAAAAAATATGGAAAAGAAAAAGATAATATGTACATTTATCTGATTAATTAGTGCAAAAGACACAAAGAATATACAAAACCCTGCATAAGATAACATTCTTTAGACCATTTTAAATACAAATTCAATTCACATATTCCGGACAAAGTGACAAACACTCTATAATCAAGTTAAATCAAGAACTAGGTTGACAGTAGAAAGCAATTCCTAGAATTCTATCTAGCAGAGTTTAAACTACTCTTATTTATAAAGTACATGTATGCAGAATACTAAAATGTTTTCAGTATTTTGTATTTTTTGCACATTTATCTTAATTCTTCAGAATACAGTATTCCTGTTGTAACAGAAGACTAAAATTAAACTTACCAAGCTGAATGTTTCTGATCCACACAGACTGCTTAGTTTCCTTTAAAATTTTCTCAAAATAAACTCCAGCAAATCCACTAGAAAAGCATGCTATAAGAACTGCCATCAGGCCTACAAACTGAGATCCTGCTGAATGTTCCTTAGCAGCTGTTGCTTGAGAGTCTGAAGGCCACTGGATGTAAAAACAGTTATTCAAATGTCATTGTTAAAATAAAGTCATGAGCATCTACAACATGCAAGTTGTTTTTTTTTTCTCTTAAGCAATAATACCAGTTACTAAATGCAGACAATCACATGCTTGTAAGGTTTTACATTTTGCATCACAAATACTTCTAAAGAACTGCAAAATCATAACTTTTCTTTCTATGTATCTGTAACGAGTGAAGTTGTGACTCAGCTGGGAGAATACCTATCAATTTAAACAGGATTTTATCTGACATGTTTCTGGACTGTCAGCACTGTTTCTGAATCCCAGCATGATCCATCCTGGTTATTTGCAGTCACTAACTTTTACTACATGCCAGGTAGTTACCTATTCTCCATACAAATATAAATCAGAATACCACTTACAACAGCTGTCTTTAAAATGTGGTGAATTGTCTTTTGTGTGTGTCATACAAAATCACTCCTCAGTGTGAGAGCTAAAATATGCTGAACTTTGTGAAACTAAACCTTGCAATGCATCTAAAGCTAACAGAATAAACGGCAATGCCATGGGCAACAACGTATTGAAGAGACTGTTAATTACTGTCAGAATGTTCTGTTCTCATTTTTAATAATTAAATTTGAAAGTTCATAATGCTTGATCCTTAGAATTTTTTTAAAATCCTTATGATTTAAGATAAAGATTTCTAGGATATGCTAAAATCTGTTAAAAATTCTTAGAATAGCCTCATATCCCCAGATCCTACCCTCTGAAAACTACAAACCCCTGTAGCTGTATCATTTGGCATTAATTTTGCTCTCAAAATGGTTTGAGTAAATTTGCCATGGTGAAACTGTATCATAAGGCAAGCAGCAGGACTGTGCTATCGTGTAAGGCCTGTGAATCCAAATCGCTAACGTCAGAAGAAGTGTGCTAATAAATACTTGTAATGCTGTTATTTGAAGGATGCTCCAGAGGCCCAGCCACATTCTACAGCAGAACACATGAAGAGGTTGCTATCTTTTGCCTTCGAATCATTTCTGGTGTCCTCTAGCTCTGTGATTTGTAGCTCCTGGCTGTACTCTGCTACTGGCACAGAGGTGGTGGAATCAGGAAGCTGTATCATCAGGATAGAAACTCATGTTCCTTGATTAAACACATTACCCAGGCACATTACAAACCACCTGCTACTATTTACCTGCACAAATGCCACTCCTGTCATCAAAATTACTAATGACAGCCACTGGTATACGCCCAATTTCTTGCTTAACATGGACACAGAAAAGAGTGCCGTGGTAAGAATTTTCAGTTGATATGTAACCTAAAAGAACCCAGAAACAGTTATTACCACATAATTCATGTTTTCTTCCTTTTTCTTTTTTTTTTTTTTTTTTTTTAAAAAAAAAAAAAAAAAAGAAAGAAAAAAAAACCTTACGGAGCAATCCAAATGTACATTACCTGGTATGTGGCTGCATCTAGGTTTGACAATGCTACATACAGCAAGTTATTCTGAAGAGTATAAATTCCTGAAGGAATTGCAAGTTTAAGAGTTTCCATGGGCTTATTAAGGATTTCATCATGTAGCACTCTGTTCAGAGCCCGTAAATTGCACTCTACCAAAGAAACACAGAAATAGACATTAACTAAATGGAGAGGAACAAAAAAAAAAAAAAAGAGAAAAAGGAGAGAGCAATGTACTCAACATTATCACCCCCTTTCTGTAGCTATCACCACTATCAAGAACTCAAAATACTGCATAATGTTTGTTTGGTTCTCATAAGCCTCATTTTTTTAAAAGCCTCCTGCAAAGTGTCTTGCTGTAGTTAGTTCTGACTATCAGAACTAGAACAACTACTCAAACTATGTTAAGGTAAAACTTACTAATAATTACATATATATTTCAAGATGATACATTAAAGAACATCAGCTAAACAGTACACATTTAGGAGCCTACCAAGTCAGCAATATTTACGCGTACATAATGATGTTTTTAAATTACTGAAGACCAAATATGTATGTCAAGGAATTGGATAAATGCAGTACAAAATAGACAAGGTAAGAATGATATGAAATGCAAATATACTTTTTTTTGAGCTTAAGTCTTTGCTTCTTTCTGTATTAATGCAATTGCTTCCTTCCTCCAGCATCTGTCATTTTGTTTGCTATATGTTTCTACATTACCATTCATGTTTTTTCCTACTTCTATTTATGAATTTCCTAAAATGCCCGAAAAAACACAAGCTTCAAGCTGCTAGTAGAAAAGTTATTCTTGCATACCTTAGTATTCCTAGACATTTAAAGAGAATGCTCTTCAGCAAATATACAATACATTAGGCGTTGAGATGTGAAGAATGACTACAGTCTTTCCAAGAATACTTCTTAAACGAGAAGGAAAATGTTTTATTGTGGGCCCATACTCACATGGCTGCCTTGCAGTTGCTATTACAATACAGCATATTGATTACAAAAATTACTAGGTGCAAAATTTAACACATACTGCTGTCTTTGTAGACCAATAGAATACAGGTAAAAATCTTCAGAAGTTCAGCAAGAACTACTGCAGTAGAGGATAAGTAACGAGGTCCTTCTTCTTTCAGTGTCCGAGAGTAACGCATGGTCAACACTAGACTTGTGGTCTGAAAAACCAGGATGCTCAAGGAAAGGTACTTTAAATTGGTAGACATTTCTTGATTATTTTTTTCCTGAAACAGAACCAAAACAAACAAAAACAACAAACATATAAAAACAGGCTTAAAAGTTAACATTGCACGGATATTTCCCTTAGGAATCAGCATATTAAAAATGTTAGCCAGAGACCTCAGCCCGCAAAAGGAAACAACAAACCTAATCTGATATTTACAGAGAGAAAGGAGATTAACACTTTACAAATATTTTTAAATACGTGATTAGAAATGGGGACACGTATTAGAATATTAAACGTAACAGTTAATAGAAGAATACAGTGCAGTATTTCTTATCTGTTAAAAAAAAGTCAAATAAGGACTCCTAACTT
The DNA here is from genome assembly GCF_011077185.1 of Oxyura jamaicensis. Taxonomy (NCBI): domain Eukaryota; kingdom Metazoa; phylum Chordata; class Aves; order Anseriformes; family Anatidae; genus Oxyura; species Oxyura jamaicensis. Next base: position 3,260,929 of record NC_048900.1, on the reverse strand, counting down.
ACAATTAACTTTCCAATAACTGGTTTCACAAAAGAAATCTCTGAAGTTAAACCAGTCACAGTCCTTCTGAGCCTTCACCTATATAAGAGATATCTTCAAAATATAAAATAAAAAGCCCCATATTGCGGTACTGCAGAATGCTCGGTACACCTGCTGCAAGGAGCTATCCCCACAACAGAGAGGTGGAAGGAGGAGATTTCTCTCCCTCTCTCTGAAGAGCTTTTCAGGCTGCACTTTCTGCCCTGCTAGGTGGTGATGTGGCGGTTTAAGGCTGGGTGAGGACTGGCCTGCTTGAAGTGAGAATAAGGGGTGTGCCTGAAGCCGAAAGAACAGGAGAGTTGTGGGGAAGCAGGGTTGGACAGGAAGATACATAGGATGGTGGGCAGCAGGGGAAACAACACTAATTCTGTCCTGCTTATTATCCTGCTCAGAAAAAAATGAGTTGCATGTAAGTGACTGCACCTACTTTCTCATAGTGCATTCAGAACCACAAACCTTACACTAGTAAAATTGTATGCCCTTCATACCTAGAATGAACTTTCAGCAAAGCTGACATCGTTTCTTTGCCCTTTCCCACCAATTTGAGCACTAACGTAGTGCAGGAGACTAACAGAAAGCAATTCTGCTTTTGGAAGCACGATATATTGCAAGGAAATTCAAAAATGCACCACCGCCACTCAGAATGTTACATTGCTTCCTGATATTCTTCATACACCTTAAGTATGAAGAAAATCCATATATGCAAAAATGTTTCCCTTTAGAAAATTAAATCTTACAGTCTTCACTACCCACTTATTCAAAGAACAAGCAGTGTTTCATAATGCCAAAATAAAAGCAAACCAGTAACTAAAAGTTAACAGACACTTTCAAGTAAAAGAAAAATAGTACCAAGCCAATACATTGCATGCAGTTCTAATTTTTAGCGGTGTAAAGCTGCTGTGTAGTACTTATTGGATACATCTGCCAAAGCTGCCCCTATATGCGCTTTACATTTACAGAGTACACCATTTTTTACACAAATTCTGACTCTTAACTATCTAGTTTTGTACACACTGCAGAATGAGGTGCTGGAACCTCTAAGTATCTGCAACTGAAACTGAAGTGGTTTCTCTCTGACTGTACTTCTCTAACTAAAGATGCATTTCACAACGATTGTCATGGCTATTTTTTCAGAGGTCTGCAGAGCTGTGTTATTCAAATATTTCTGACTTGTCCTTACCCCATCTCTAAGCTGTAGACAATTTTTTTCAGTCAAGTATACAAAGTCAGCTGAGTGTCTATATGGCATCAATACTTAAGAGACACCTCAGTAACCTGCAAGCATCTATGAAGTGCCGACAGTCATGGAGGTACAAACTATGGACACATCCTACAATACATGGTTGTTAACCTCAAGAATCATACAGCTGCCAAAATATTTGCAAAAGCCTAATAGAAAAGGAGAAATAAAAAGATGCCTGCAGGCAGAAGCTGAAGAAGTAACGCACAAGAATTTCTTTAAGGAAACTTAACCAGAGATACTTTTGCATGAACTATGACTTCGTAGCTTCTTCTCTGAAGAAATGAATGCTGAAGGTGCAACTGCAGAGAACAGTATAAATCAGACAGAAATGTCACCCATGAAGAAGAAAACGACAGACAAAAGTTAAGTTTTGCTAACTTTTTCCAAAGAACAAGTTCTGATGGAATAACCCTGACACGAGGATAACTGTAACCATGCACCCCAAGAACAACGTGGAGAATAGTTAGTCAGGGAGAGGCACCTTTAGCAGTATATTTGCTATAGATGAGAACAAGGTGGAAGATGAAAAGGAACGGTTTCTCTGAAGCGATGAAGAGAGGGCATGAAAGATCAGACGTCATACCCTCTGGAGGAATACCAACACAACAGAGAAAATAGAGGGAGAAAAAGGAAAAGGAAAAATAATTCCACTGACAGAGAAGACAGAATTGAACTTTATAAAAAGGTCTGGCTATGCTACAGGAAAAAACTGATAGGCAAACACACATTTAGAGGCCAACTCACACCATTTCTATGCTGCTTTTCCATCTACCTAATTTTTTAGTATTGAGACCTGAAAATCTGGATGCACAAAGAATAATACGTGGTTATGATGAACAACACAATCTCATAAAAATACACTAAGAGAGAAGTATGTTTTTAAAAAACTTGGTGGTTTTCATTTCTGAAAAAGCTTCTGAACCAAATATAGGAAATGGGAACACACAGCTCTGCTGAACTGTGACTAAAATTTCGGCATTCTGGCATTTGTCACTGTAAAGTGACAAATTATTTTAGAAATGTTCACAGTTCTCGGAGTTCAGTAATTTCAATGAAATAGGTCACAGTAACAAAAAGTAACATTCAGATGCATTTCTTGCTGAAATCTAACTCTTTACTAAGCAGCTTATAGTATACTACGCAGTGCAAAAATGTATCACCAATACCTTGGTTATGAGCAAGCCTCAAAGCATTCAGTACGAAAGCCTACCAACAAGCACAGCAGGTTAGTAAGCCCCCCAGCAAATCCGTAAGGAGCACATACCACATCTTGAACTACAGTATTATTCCGATTAGTAATCATGATCCAAAAAGAGGGACCTTTCCCCACAGTAACAGTACTGATGTAATCTTGCTTCCAGAAACGCAGTCACAACTCTGCTTCGTCCCATTTACCAAGCTGCTTTGTGAAGCCAAACGTGTCCAAAAAAGCACTGGTAGCAGAACGTATTTCTTCACAATAATTCACCAAAGCAGTTTCAGAGTTTCCCAAATTCATAAAAAATTGACTTTAAGAGTCCAGTTTGATAGCTGAATAGATTAAAAGCCGTCTTGGCAGTGGTCAGCTTGACAGGTTTGCAGAGAACAAGTTTCATGATGTACTAAAACTAACTGGTTCACAGAGCAGGAACTTCTGATCCTTACATATACCAATGAACTAAGCACCCTCAACTGAGCAAACAATGTCTTATCAACTATCCTCACCTCTCTTCCCTGCTTTTATAACATTTGCTTATCAGTCCTTAAAACTTGGTGCAAACTGGGGACTGCATCCAGAAGATGAGGCAAGTACTGAACTTTAAACAGCTGAACTGTCTTCGACTGCAGTCACAGGAAGCTTAGATGTACAGATCACTGCCCGGGGCGTATCACCCATCTAGCCAGGAGTTCCTGCTACCCCCACTGCAATGAACCTTGCAGTCAGAAATGAAATTAAATACTGTTATCAGTAACAGCCTGCATCTTGAGGTCTTAATTCAGTAACAAAACCAAAGTTCCAGACCCGCTTCTTTTGTCCAGGGTTCCTCCCAGGCTGATTTCTTACCGGACTTTGGACAGGCTACTCAGTGCTCTGCAGCATGCATCTGTTCATGAACCACATTTACATGTGCTATTTCAAAGACCGGGTGTTCAGTGGTCACATTAACTCTGCGACTTTATTAGGCTCGTTATCTTTTTCTTTTATTAGTCTAGCTAAAAGAGAAAAATACAATACACCAAACTGCTCCCGCCCAGTTTACTCAGCGTACCGTGTAGCCGCACCCTACAGTAACAGCAAGAGCCACCGACGCAGAAGGTAGGGAAGAGGCGAGGGGCAGGCCAGCACCGAGAGTCTACCTGCAGGGAGCCAGGATGGTATTTCATCCGCTGGGGATGCCAGTGCACCGGTGGATAAAATGTACAGGGATGCTACAGGAGGAGCTGTTCTCCTCCAAAACAAAAGGGAGAAGGATGTGGAAAAGGTTTTGCAACATGAGAAAATGATAAAAAACCAACTATACAAGAAATACTGACCTCCAGCTCATAAAATGTCATACTGTGCGAAGTCTGAAAAATAACCGTTAGAAGGAAGCAGACTTTTAGAAGTGTAAAATCACCCAGTTCCACTTCATAATATTCTTTCAGACAGAATGAATGTATTTCTGACTTGCAGATTTTCATTTCCTTTAGTAACTTCTCTACTACAGGTTAAAATGTTACATCTTAAGTTTGACTTTAATATCATTCTTACACTCTCCTTCATGAAATACTGGTAAACTACTGGTTACAGAAGTAATATATTAGGTCAAAAGGAATACAATCAATTTGGCTTAATGGACAGTAAACAGAGGGTGTATTTCATTTTCCTCTCTCTGTTCTTGAACAAAACCCACAAATATTATCAGAATTTACTATATGAGCAACAAGAAGAAAATCAGAGGACTTAAAACTTCTGTCTCTTAAAGATCTGATTGTATAAACTTTTGAGCTTCTCAGCTGCTATATATCCACAGCAAGAGAATCTTGCACAAAATTAAGGATTTATTTAAGAGTTTATTCCATTCTTGAGTTTGTAGGAGGCCTCCAAATCTAACAGAGTTACTGTAGCTACAGATACCTAAACCACTAAAAAAGAGAATTCTAGCAGGAAATACGACCAACCTATTTTAAATAAAACGCCTCATTAAACTCAGAGACAAGAGATCATCTTGAGACGTTGTCCAAGGGTGTTTGAGTTACACTGCATATAAGGAGATCCCTTCCGCAAGCCTGGTCTGACACCGTGGGCAAGAACGAAAGAGCACAGGGTGATCACACCGGTCCAGGTGCTCCCTAAATTTCACACCGTGATGATACAAAGAAATTAAGATAACGTACGCACAGAACCCTTAAGACTCAGCGTTGTCTAACACAACGTGTCTTATTTGATCAGCATGTTTTAGACTCGTTGAATTTTTAAGCTCTTGCATTTTCTCATTATTTGATAATTTTAAAAAAAAGATTTCAATTCATGCTCAAATGATCCAGATTTCACTTGACTATGCATTTCTTTAGCAACTATAGACTACCCTAAATTAACTAGTATTCTGCACTGTATGTCACTAACTCAGTTTCAATTACTAGAAAGCTTTTCTTACAGTCACTGCAGCAGGCTCACTTTAAATGTATTAAATTTAACTTTCCTTACGTTTCTGAAACTTCAGGGGTTTATACAAAAAATTCAAAAGGAATTCAGCACCCAAAATAAACCAAACACACAACACTATCCTGAGAAGCAGATAAAACAAAGCAGTTAAGTATGAATTCCAGCAAGTCAGAAGAAAAGCAGAGGTTAAATTCCCAGATTAAAACAATCATGTCCCCTCCATGAAATGACTGTAGCAATCCACGGCAATTATTCCATATGCTACCTGCTGGGTAAGAGACACAATAGGCTGCGTTAGTGAGCGGCAGGTGCCAAGTAACTCACTGTAAAACACGATCCCAAAGTCACACAAAGCAGGTTGCGGATTAAAAAGGAAAGGCCTTCCTAGGTGACAGCCTGGGAATAATGCCCTGGGTCAAGAGCAATCACAGACTAACAGAAAATGGTGAAATGAGGCCTTCCCACAGCCAACAGAAGTAGCATGTGCATTATTTTTCTACCCATTTACCAAAAGATTGGTCATAACAATAACTTCTAAGGGCAACTGTATCTACTCCTCCCTATCTTCTAAACAAGCAAGTTAAAACAAAAACAAAACCAAACCAAAACTAAAAATTGTATGATTCCCAACTTCCCAGTGACAGCACTGCAGGAACTGCATTGCTCCCAGCCCAGTTGTGCAGCATTTTCACTGCTGAAGGTCTTCTACAGTGGAAGTTGCTGCTGTGGCTTGCTCTTATTCCGTCTTACTATTAACGACCTTAAGAGTGCTTAACCAAAGAAAAGGCAGTCACACAGTTACAAAGCTGACAGGATTTGCCAGACTCTTAACAAATGCAAAAGGAAAAGTTGATTAAGTTTTGTGTGCCAGTACACAAGTTCTGTGTTGGAGACCTGCCAGAAAATAAACACTGATTAAGTCTGCCTCAGAGAAGGGGAAAAAGAGGAAAGTGAACAGTACCGTACACTAATTCATTCTGGTGGAACGGGCATGGATGCACTTCCTGGGTGGAAATCTTTGAAATCGACACCGCAGATTAAAGAAACAGGACTGTGTTCTCACATTTCTCAGAAGGAACGTGAACCCAATACTGCTGCTGTTCCTACACAAAAACAATAAGCTGGCAACAAAGAGGGAAAGCACAACAGGGAGGCAGAGTGAGAGCTAGCTCACAGAACCTGAAGAACTTCTTTTTCTTTCCCCCCACTAAAACTCTTCCTTCTCTGTCTTACCATGTGCACTGCCCTCTTCCCTGGGTCGGATGGCATGCAAATAGCATGCTGCTTTCTGTAACCCAGCTACATTCCTCAGAGGGAGACTCTGTTCCATAAAGTGTTGGTTTAGAAGCTATCGGGCTCAGTATCGCCTTCTTTACACCTGAAAGCAGTACCTAATACAACGGATAGTTTATGTATGTAAATAAATATTCCAGATGGTACTGAGGAAGCGAAGACCTTTCAGAATCTGGTAAGTGCTGCCGAACTGGTTTCTGAACAGGATTTTACACGCAAACAAATATTTAACTGCTAAATTTGGATTTCTGTCATTCAATATTGCACCTCTTCCTCATTCTGCCCCAAATATGTAAATCTTTCACGTGTCTGTCAATTTTATGAAAACCATAATAAAGCTGTAAATATTTGTACTAACCTCAAAGCTGGTACTTCTAATGTTTAAAACGTCACTATTAATGCTTTCCATCTTCCTCATACTGGACAGAGGTTTCACCTCTGTTCCCTCACATAAACTATCTATACTTGTCAACTTATCTTGCTCCTGCATTTGTTTTCCAGTTTGTTACTCATTCTTCTTGCTGGATACTTTATAATGTGAATTAAGTGCACTGCTTTTCTTTAAGCTTGTATTCTTCTAGTAAGTATTATAAGAGCAAATACTCTAGCAGAGTTTTTCCCTTTTTCTCCTAGCAAAAAGTGTTTAACAATGTTTTTTCTTTTTGTTTTCTCTCCAAATGAAGGTTTCATTATAGTAGTAATTCCAATTTCTCCTTTTACATTAAAAAAAAAATGTTAACTAGTTAAAAAATAAAAATAAAAGCATCACTACTTTCAAACAATACTTCATGAGAAGGATATCAAGCACAACACAGTAGAACACTGATGGACCTAGCTCCTGAAATGTGGCCTTCTAAAAATCATGCTGATGATAAAAGGTAATTATATACAGAGCAGTTACACATTAAAATGTAATTGCTAAAGACCAGCCAATGATTTCTTCTCAACTTTGGTCCAAAAACGTAGGCTTTTGCCAAGGATACTGGAAAGATCTATCAGTGATTCACTGGCATATCATTCAACCAGGAAAAGTCTGACGTTGCCAAGTCTAATAAAGAGGATGCAATTACATATTAACTAATATCTAATTTCAAATAATGCCACAGATTGCTCAGGACTTTGGTAAGGTTTTCTTCCATATTCACAAAAAAACATGCAGAATGTAACACTGCTTTGTTGTTGTTGTTGTTTGTTGTTGTTTGTTTTTTTGTTTTGTTTTCTCTTTTTAATGACCACACAAAGGATTTTTCTTTTTTTGCTTGGGAAAAAAATCACCATTCTAATCTACATATCAGAGAGAAAAGTTGAGAATTGTGACTCTCAAATGTAAGACAAATTTTCAGTGTGGCTAAATACACTTTAACACCCCAACCCGGCAAACCAACAAACCCCAAGCCAACCAAAACTTCATCCTTTACAGCAAAGCTAAGAACCCAAAGATAAGATTTTTTTTTTTTGACTGATGAGAATCTAATTTGGTTTGATGAGTGTTCAAGAAATCGCATATTGAGTATAAATATTTGGTGCTTGGGAAATACAGGCCCTCATGGAACTAAATCTACCTTCAGCACTGCTTATAAGATAAAAGACTTTTTATATGTGCACAGTAGTGCAATAGTTTTATATTGACTCAAGTTATTAAGCCAACGCCTGCCTGCCAGCATGGAAATTTGATACAACCTGCCTCTCTCTTTTTCAAACAGTACACACACTGCATTCATTGTACAGGTCACAGTATGGAAAGATACTCGTAGTCACACTCAGACTCTGAGAGCAAGCAGGCAGTCAGTTCTGTTTTAGTTCAAACCCATCCCTCCTCAAACACACGTGAGTGCCACATCAGGCTGGGGATGAACTGAGGCGCTGCCCCGCTGCAGCTCCTGCAGAGGTGTCAAGTCAATGACGTGGCTCGATTTAAGGTGCTGAGAGAGCGAACGCTGAACACAGCTGGGGTTCAGCTACAGCTCACGGTTATGCACTTATTGCAGAAAGCTAGTAATTACCAATAAATTTAAACAGCTAAGCAGTGTACTGAAGGGGTCTGAATATAAGACAAGATTCAAAAGTGTGAATGGTTCAAATGGGAAAATCCCAAACTCCTCACCGTCATATGCTCTTAGGCTGGTTCCTAAGGGGTACACATCTTAATCCCTCCTCCCCTGCAGTCCAGCTGTGCAGCCTCCTGAGTTCCAATGAGGGCACTAAGCCTGCGGAAGCAGCATAGCCATGGACTGAAGTAACTGATGAAGAATAAGCCCAGATGGCAAGCCATTCACAAATAATATAAGAGGAATAGCTAGCTACATGTAGCAAGCTTGTCCCAGAGATCAAGAATGTGTTGCCCTGATTAAACCATGATTTCATTCCCCTAGGTACCTGGTTCAGATGATCCCTGTCTTTTCTGTGTTATTACAGAAAGCACCATAACCACCATAAGGAAATGCAGGATTGTTAGGTATATAGAGCAACTTCTAAACATATTGCATTAATCAAATCAAATTTATACTTACTTCTACCACAGCCTTTCCCCAGACCTATGTTTTCACTACACACTCTGCTTCCACACACCAGAACATAATGCATCCCAAAGCAATGGATCCTTATCTCCCAGAAGGAGAGATAACGGACAAAGGAGCCGTGAGTTACAGTTTTCCAAAGGAAAGGGTTATTGTAAGTCAGCTATCACCTGCCTCAAACTCATTCTGCAGCCCCTAAAATTTGGTGCCACTTACTCCTTGGTAAAAGAAAAGCATGAGTTACGGAGCTACAGCCTGCTGCGGCTAAAGTCACAGAGCTGGAGCCTACTCTAGCAGCCTGTCCACACAGCAGCACTTTCTGTGGAGTCTGCTGAGAACTGAACAGGTCAGGCCCTCTGCGCCCACATGCAGTGAGCACGAAGGGGTCGTGCACAGTGCCCGCGGAGAAAGGCACCCCAGAAATTCTGGGAGAAGCAGTCCATCAGCTGATGTTTGTTCCCACACCCATTTTGTCAGTCTGCTCCCAAGTTCTCTGAAAGCAAGGCTTGCCTTCAACCCCAGTACTTCTACGCAGAGGCCACCACAACTGAAAAGCTTCCCAATGGGTGCTCACTCAATTTTAGGGAATTTTGTTGCATATCGTTAAGGCCTGTTTAGGTCTCAAATAATACAACCCCCAGCGCAGAAAGCTGCCTCAACCTTCTCTACCAAATAATTCCTTAGAAGTCTTTCCCCTGGTTTCCAGCTCTCCCTCATTCTCATTTAGGACAGATTTCACACGATTCCCTACGATGTGACACAGCTTGCAGTACGCTTTGATGTGTATCTTCTGCCTTCCCCCCTATCCCGTGACACACATCCCACCGCGCTCAGTACCTCTGTGTGTTGTGTTTCTCACCTGAGCTTCGCGCTGCCGCAGCCCCTCTCGCCTCAGCACCTGGCCGTGAAACGGCGGGGCCCTGACACCCTCAGGAGCCGCGCCTTCGGGACCACCTCACGCACAGCAGCGCATCCAGCGCGGCCAGCGCCTGCCACAGGGCGCCCCCAGGCCGGCAGGTGAGGCAGCAACACCCTACGGCACGGCTGCCTCGCCGCCCCGGCCTCCCCACCTCCCCTTCCCCAGGCCGCCCCGCTCGCAGCGCTCCCCTCACGCTCACGGCGCCGCCGTTCCCCTCCCGGCCCCATTCCTCCCCCCAGACCCGCTCCCACCCCCCACCAGCCCCACACCTCCCCCGCTCCCCCGGCGGAGGCCTCCCTCAGGCCTCCCCCCTCGGCCCTAAGCCCGGCCCTGCCCCGTCTCCCACCTGCGGGCGCCCCGCTGGCCCCTCACGGCCCGGCCCCGGTCGCTGTTTCCGGGCGCCGCGGTCCCGTCCCGCAAAGGCTCCGGCTGCAGCCGCGGCCCCGTCTGCTTCGTTCCCAGAGCCGTGCCGGGCCGAGCCGTGCCGGGCCTCGCCTCCCGCCCCGCCCGGCCCCCGGGGCCACCGCCGTGTGAGGGCACCGAGCCCCCCGGGGCCTCCCCCCGCGAGGGGGCGGCCCGGCAGGGAAGCAGCGGTGCGCCCGGTGAAGGAGCGCTACGCCAGCTCGCAGTGGACTCTTAAATTAAAACAGCGTTATTTTAATTGTCGATCCAATAGTCAAGATCACATTCATATCCGGTATGCTTGAATTACGGCTTCAGGGGTTCAGGTTAACGCGCAGATGGGTGGCAAGGGAGGGCGCGTCCCGTGGGCTGTGACACGAGGGACAACGCCGGGGGAAGGGCGGGCTCCAGGGATGCTCGTGGCAGAAGGGGAATACAAATATACTTCGTGAGTTGTAGTTGCAAACCGTAGGAGACAATAAATACAATTTTAATGCTAGGCATACGTTCAACAAGACATGAACTAGGAGCATGTTTAAGAAGAAGGCATGTTGGTAACATCATGCAGCGTAAAGCTGCTGCCAAGGTGGTATCAGCAGTAACGCCATGGACACACCACTGCCACCCCCGTGCCACTGCCATGGTCACTGCACCAGTGCCGGCAGCTCCAAAAGGTGTTACTGCAAGCGGTGGAACAGCTCTTGAAGCCAAGGATGGGCCATGGTCCTCTGTGCCCACATGTCCTGTGTACCTGCTTGTAGATATCAGCATCATTCTTGAGATCAAACTTGCAAATACAGCAGGTATCATAAGCTAGACAAAATACTTCAGAAAAGGAACCAATCTTAAGATACTACCAGTTTTGTGAACTTAATTTCATTTCTATTCCTTTCCAGGGGAAAATACATTGGTTTTCAGCAGCTTCCAGGCAACTGACCTAACTGCCTTCCGTGCTGCCCTAGCTTATTTGCAATCCATTTAAACAGAGTTTAATACTTCTTTGCTTTGAGCTGTTTGGCTTCTTTAATAAATATGCTTTAATATCCCACAGATTTCAGTCCTCTGTAAGATTTTTCACTTTGCAACCTCCATATTAAACTTGAATTTGACTACAATAGAGTAAAGCCAATACTCTGATTTTATTTTAGCAGTTTTTCTGCTATACTATGGACATGTGCTTGCCAGAAGTTACAGGTTATCTTTATTTTATGTGGTGAGGACCTGAACACTGCTCGGTTTGCACATAAAACAATCTGACTTCTTTCTGCCTTGGTTACTAACCAAGAATTTTCTAAGCATTTGATTCTCTCACCAATCAAAGTTCAGATAGGTGTTGATCACATTCCTGACTGGACATAACAATAATTAAAAAAAATCATATAGGTAGGTACAAGATGCTCTCTCTTAAAATTTTACCTAAAACGATGCCTAAAACACTGATGAAACTAATGATATCTACTAACAACTAAAACCAGAAGATAAACTAATGAAAGACATATATTAACCAGACATAGAACATGACAACCAAGTACATACAGTCTGCCAATTTCACTTAAGGGTATTTTTTTCTGACATCGAGTAATTAATCTAATATTACTGTGTACAATCCATGTCTAGGATGCCAAACACATCTTCAGAAGTTCATATAGACCATTTTGATGTAACAGCAGAGAGTACAAAGGCACTCAAAACACTGAACAACAGCAGGAGTCGGGGACTGGAGTGTTTCCCAGCAGAGCTCTATAAAAACAGAAAGCAATCTTGATAAATCAAATTCAAATAATTCCACTCATTACTATTATTAAAAGCATAGAAAGTTTCAGAGAAATCTTTTCCTATTAGCCCCTTCTATTGTGTAGATACTTCTGACATTAAAAAAGCATGTGCCACATCTGTAGTATGTGCAACTCAACAGGTGTTCAGTTTTCAAGTAAGAAGCAGGAGGATAAAAAGTTTAAATTCAAAACTATAAAGCACCTACATGGTCCTGCTTTTCTACATTTTTCTTGATACTCTTCCCATTTATTATATGTAAATTGCATGTGCAGTCTCAAATGCTTATTTACATACAGGAAATCTGACAATCTATATATTGTTTATACCTCACAAGTATTATCAGTTCTTTCAATTTTCTACAATACATAAATAGGATGAAACCAGTAGAAACCACAAAGAGGAAAATTGCTTACCACTTGACTGCCCCCTGACGAAGGTGAATTCTGCAAACAAAAAAAAAATAAGTAAGGAAATCTGGAAGTATTCCCACTCAATGGTTTTGAAGACAGTTTTGTCCAAGATCATTAAATTTTAAAAAATAGTATCAATAAAAGATATGCTGTGGGTTAGATTCAGACAGATGAAGGAAATAGTTTTAGTTCCACATTCTTTTTATCCCATTTTACACATGAAAACGTCAGCTAAGGTTGATGAAGGGGCAAAAGCCTAATTTTCTCTCGTTCCATTATCACATTCCATACAGAGTTTTTTCATCCCTGTATTTGAAAGAGGATTTTAAAAATCAAGTAGTGCTAAAAAATAAAAAAGGAGGGAACAGGGTGAGGGGTGGGTGGGGGAAAGGACAGGGGAAGAAGTAACCTGTAATTGAACGACTCAAGAGTTGGGTTAATCAAAACAACAAACAAAACAAACAACACCAAAACCTGAGGATTAACCGAGCAGGACCTAAAAAAACCTACACAGAGAAGAGGAATTCAAAAATGGGGGACAGCAAAATGTAACAAGGTCTCTAACTGGAATGTAAAGCAAGACAGATTCAGATTTAAAATATAACTGAAACCGAAAGAGTTTCCCCAACGTGAGGCTGCATTTCCAATAGCAGTTTCTTTAAATATGCTCTAATACAAAAAGAACTAATACACAGTGTTATCTTCAGACCAAATCATCCAGAAATTGCTCTACCAACCATCAACCATCCTTTTTTTTTTTTTTTTTTTTATTTACTAAGAAAAGAAGATGAAAATGCTATGATTAAATTTTTCTTACCGGTTTCCCAGAATAAGTGCTTCCTGAGCCCTGTAAAATATTAATAAGACATTTACTTTTGTTGTAGTAGACTCCTCATGAACTGTTTAAAGAACACACGAGTCTTGAAAATGCTCTATATTGGTAGACTTTCATTTTACATTTTCCTTGTGATTTTTTCTCCTATTTTAAGTGAATGGTCTCAGGTAAGCACAGCTACACCCTTTTTATTCCATGAAGGGTTTCAGAAGATTTTCAAAGCCATGCATCAATCTGAGTGAACAACTAACTTTGAAACTGAAACAGCTACCCTGGTATTTATATACATTGTTCCTAACAGAATTATCCAAGCACATTCCCCTGGACAAATAACAGAACTTTGTTGGTGGGAGGAATGAATGCAGCCTCATCCTAAGGCTGAGGTTTGAACAAAATATTCCAACTTTAATTTACTGGCCAGTTTTGTCAGGCATCTATGATTTATATTTACTATTGTAACAATTTTAAATTTCACCCTAAGTACTGTTACCTATTTTAAATACCATAATCAACATTTCCAAGTTGGTTGTGGTATACTGAAAGAAGAATGTCCTTACCGGCTTTCCTTGATGACCTCCTCCGAAGGAAGATGAACCCTGAAAAAAAAATAAAAAGAGCCAGTTAGTTTTGACTCTAAGCTTATTTGTACTTCATTATATTCTTACTATCTGGAATAAAGGACCACAGGAGAATGAAACGTATTTTGTGCCCAGTCACCCAAAAATCCCAGAGAGAAGCCTATGTGAATTAAGAATGCTTAGCATTGTTCTGTTGTAAATATTTGTTTGTGTGATGTATTAGTCACAGAAAATTTAATTCCAAGTTCTTAAGAAGGAGTTGGCTTGTAGTTATAATGTATTCAATATATAGAAAGGAAAAAAAAATCAGGTCAAATACATTAATTCATTTGGAATCTGTCTACAATTAGGAAAAAAAAGGTAAATTAAAATTGAAATGAAGAATGAAAAAAAAGGAAACGTTAAGAGTCTTTATGCTATAGCCCTATACAGCCCCAAGAAAGCTCTAATAAGGAATTTAAAATAAAATTTAAAATAAAAGTGAATACTGAAAAGCTAGTTATTCTACAAAATCTTATTTGGACCTCTGACAAAGTAGCTCTGCTTATTTGAATGACATTGCCAACAAGAAATCTCACAGGCATTGACTCTCTAAGATGTGATATCAAATATGGTACATAGAACATCTCTCCTTTATGATTTAAATGGACGAAAAATTAACAGTTGTGCCCACTTTTTAATGAACAGGTGAATACATCTTATGTTCTATAAGAGAGAAGCATGAAATAAGCACATTGTATGTGCTTATTTGTATCTCCTGCAATTGATTGACAAGAACAAGGTCTAAATTACATGGTTGAAAATGCTTAAAGGGAAAAGGTAAAAATAAACATAGTGAAGTAGCAAGTATTATGTCCTCCAAAAAGAAAATATTTTCTTCAAAGAAAGCCAGGAATATTTTCAAGACATATAAAGTAATTGAAAAAGTGATCCCTGAACACACAGTGTCTGATTGCTGAATGAATTTAAACAGAAGTAATTGTTCATGAAAGTCCCTTACTAAAAATAACGGTCCTGTAATCTCATTCTGTTATTACTAAAAAGAACCTAGAGAATGACAAAGTCCATTTACTGAGTAAAATGCTGGCAAAAAATTAGGGAACTGAGTGAAAATAAATATTGTGTTTGCATTTGTTGGGATTATCCCAGTAAATAATGACACACTGCAGATTTATTTTAAGTAACTCTCAGAGAATGTCTGTAATTAATTGGCTACATTTTTTTTTCTTTTCTCTTTTTTTAAAAAAAGGCAAAATGAAAAAGCAGGCTTATCAGAAAACAAACAAACAAAAGTTGAACTTGAAAAGTTTTTACTTACTGGTTTACCATATTGTCGGCCTCCTGAAGATGAGCCCTGTAAGGAGACAAACACCTTTTAATTGAATAAAAAAGATCTTTTGTCACTGTCTTGAGACCATTTGTGCAGTACTTATGACAAACTTACTTGAATGTTGTTTGAACAAAACAAACTGGGGTACTT
Organism: Oxyura jamaicensis; assembly: GCF_011077185.1. NCBI lineage: Eukaryota > Metazoa > Chordata > Aves > Anseriformes > Anatidae > Oxyura > Oxyura jamaicensis. The sequence goes on along the minus strand of NC_048900.1, from coordinate 3,245,813 downwards.
AAAACTTCATGTATCTACTATACCTCAAAACAACAGCAATTTATTATTCTGAATCAAGAAAGCAGTGTTTTGAAGCACCACATAATGACAGTATGATCAAAGATATGTTTTACACAGAGCAGTAATTATAATAATATAGCTAATTCTTTTATTCAACTTGCTGAAGCTACTTTAATAGATGTTTACATATCTATCTACCTCAGATACTCAAGCTCAGTAAAAATGAATGCATCTTTCAGCATCAAATAACTGACCCAGAGAGTACAGGGAAAGCATTAGCAGTGATGGGAAGAGAATACACTCACCTGCCCGCCATACTGGCTGCCTCCTGAGTGAGAAGATCCCTATAAAAATAAAATAAATAAAATCACATGAAAAAAGTACTTAAGTATTCACAGAATAATTAACAACAGTTGCTCCTTTTTGCTGTGCAGAATGAAGTATCATAGGAAGACCCTGTGACAGGAGATAGCAGCAGCAATCTGGAAGTGTACTAATCTAAAAAGATGCAGTTGAAAGACTTCTGACTAATTCCTCTAAATTCTTTAACAGCTGAAAGTAGTAAATTTGGCCATCACAAAACACCCGCTAAGACTACTCTTTGACAAATATATGGATATCAAGTGTCTTTATGTACGATCAAGTGTCTTTATGTACGGTTCTCTTCAAGAGAAGAAAAATTCTACTTTATTTATGATTTTTCTGTTAGATGAAGCATGCATCCAGAGAGCTTTTACTGTATTTTTTTCCTTATTATTTCCAGTAAGTAAGTTGGGAAAGATGTGATTTGTTATGAAGCTTATAAAACCAGAGTTATTTAGACCTCTGTTCTCTCTGTGCTACAACAAGTCATTGGCTCAATAGAGTGATAGTGAGCTCAAATGCTTTCCGGTGAAGTAAAAAGAAAGAAATCTTTTTCTTTTTTTTTTTTCCAGCAGAGTAATACTAATGAGAAATATGTTCTACCTTCTTACTAGATAGGCATCTATTACATTTGTTAACTTTTTGGGCCAGTAATATTTCCTCTATCTGTAACAAACTACTAAGTCACACCGCTTACAGTGAGGGATCTGATTTGCAGCTGGCGATTAGGAAAGAAGTATTATTGTGGGCAACACACTCAAATATGTATTTTCGGAGCAATATAGTGGTATATTTTACATCATATTTCCAAGTACTTAATCTAATAAAATGCAAAAATAAGCACTAATTAATAAGATTGAAAAATAATACAGAAAATAGATGTTTAACTGGTGCCATAGCCATTTGCAACTGAAACATGAAAATGATTTAATTATCTTTTGAAGTAAGAGGCATTCAGAGGTAAAGCAACTGAAATTATGATCCATTCACTTTCCTTGTATTGAATTTTGTTGCTGTTTTTTAATTTCAGTTACTAACAGTCCCTGCATCATATTCTTTATTTAATAAATAGCAAGCAGCAAGAAAGTCTTGAAAACAAAGAGTTGCTTGCCTGTCCCCCATACTGATTGCTTCCAGAATAAGATGAACCCTGAAAAAAAAAAAGAAGTGAAACTCAGAACTTTTGTTTTTGTTTTTTCTTTTTTTCGCTACAACCTGGCACCAAAAAATGGATCTAATCTAAACAATATGCTTAACACCAAGTAACTGAAAGAACCTTGCAGTTATTAATGCAGATGGCAAATGGCTACATCAGAGAAAGAACACTGTTACACACTACATTAGTATTTTATTCAAGGAGATAAAACCTGTGAAATATTTTCAAATATTTTTTTCAAAGTAAACAGGTTTTGAAAACTACAGTCTTGACTACTACTAAAATCTTGGCTCTGATAAAGTCAACAGACACTTTATAAAAAGACATAACTGAAATCTGAAGAGATTAATTCAATAAAAGCCAGATACACTCCATTAAAAGCTCTGTCCCTATCTCTGTGATTAACCTAAATATTTAATGGCTTCTGGGCGAACATGGCAACTGAGCCATGTTAATTCCCAAGAAGCTAATCTGTTCAAGTGTTAAAGAATAATTGCTTACCGGTCCACCATGGTAGCTGCTTCCTCCAAAAGAGCCCTATATTCAACAAAAAATAGCAATTGTTACTTTGTGTAAAATTCAATCTCATGTAGAGGAAAAGCGTAAGAGCATAAAAGCATCAAGAACATAATCTTGACTTATTGTGCCTGTAAAGTAATTCACACTGATTGCTAGTATACTTTTCTAGTTGGTTGATCAAACAAGTAAATGATTTAGTTTCAATTACTCCTTATTCCTTCATATTGGCTGCTTGCAAAGAGAAATAAGCTAATAGTATATATGCTGTTTTTAGCACTTCTGATACTCAGTGGTATACTCATGCAACTTGGTTTTTGCTTGATTTCATAATGTGAGAAAGAAGAAATTAAGCAATTTTGTTTATACTGTAGCAACAGAACTGAATCCAGTTCAAAACAAATTAGCATGAAATTCAAAGCAGGTGGGTTTTGTTTGTTTTTAGTAGTTACAAAAATATAGAAAATATACTAAGAAAAATGAAAATAGTCCCTTTTAAAATAAATAAATAAACGTGTTGCTCTGCTCCCACCTGGAAGCATTTTAAGCCAAGAATTTTATATTTGAGTTCACTAGTTCAATCATTCTGTTAATAACTATCATAGGGAGAGTGGTATCACACACACACACACAAATAAAACAGAAAATACACTATGAGATGCTTGGAAAATGGTTTCTCAGGAAACTTCTGCACCTCTCTTACAAACCAAAAAAAAAATGAAATACTTTGAAGTAGTTTTTCATGTCTGGGTATTTTACCGAATTGGCACTGGGTTTCCTTCAATATGGCAGGAGAACATTACTATTTATTTTATCCAGGGTGGGGAAAGTGCAATTTGTTTCCCATGTATTTTTATTTTTTTTTTGGAAATAGAAATGCATCTGGGTAGGTAGCTAGTTTTGAATACAATATTATGTTTGCAAATCAGTTAATATTTTAGTCCTTAGCAAGTTCAAAATCCCTCACTTAAGCACAATGCCAAACAACTATTATCATTCATATAAATTCAAGAGAAGAATTAATTCAAGAACTGTAGTTCCTTGGGAACATTCTAATTACAAATTACTATGGAATATATACAAAGAATACTTACTGTGTGTCCACCAGGACACAGACATCCACCCTGTATTAAATACAAAGCAAACAAGTTTATTTTTTAAGGAGTACATGAGTGGAAAAAGCTTCCGAATTAAAAAGTCAAACTCATAGTTGGCTATTGCAAGATAACACACTCAAGTTCCTGCTCAAAGACTCACTTAGCACCTTCTAAAAATTAGTTTCTTTCTCTCTCCACTGTTCTTTCAGGCAAGTTGTGCACTTACTGTTTTTTGTTGTTATTGTTATTTTTAATATAATCTTATTTGTCATTTACAGTGAAAACCATACTCGAGTAAAGAGTAAAGAAATCTGAGTAGTGCTACAGAACAAGTGTTGGTTATTCCTCTCCCACCTCCCCTGAAAAGAGGCCAAAGCAGCTGGAATGAAAGCAGTATTCTTACATGCTACAGGTATTAGGGAAAACTTTGGCCTTTGGGATCTCTGAATAATAGAGCAAAAGAAAATAGCATGCCACCTAGGCTTTGGGCAAGAAGGACAGTGGTGAGAAAAAACAGTTCTTGTGAAGGAAAGATACACAGGTAAACTGGGAGTGCCTGTCACTAGCACAACGGACTGGTGTTGAGACAGAAAAGCCTACCTGTCCACCGTATTGGCTGCCTCCTGAAGAAAAGCCCTGGAACAAAAATGAGAAACAAATTATTTCTGTGTTATTCAATAACATTCTTGATCGTTCTCTGTTCCTTAGCCTTTTAAATTGTTTCTGTTTAAAAACAAAAATGGATTTCTTAGATCAAGGTTAAATTTAAGGAAGCATTTCCAATACAGTCACACAGACCCCTGTAGCATTTGCTCATATCATGATATACCACACAGACCTGTATTTTGCAATCCTCAACACTTTTGCTTAAAGCTCTGCTTCCTTAGATTTTTATTTTTTATTTTTCCAGAAATTACAGAACAGTGCTTTCTTGGGGAACTCTTTACCAGAACTGCAAATACCATGAAGGCAGAGGTTTTACCTGTCCACTATACTGGCTGCTTCCTGAAGAAGCCATACCCTAAAGAAATAAGGAAGCGTTTTTATTTGTTGCGCATTCTTTAACTTACAACCTGTTATTGAAAAGCACAGTTTTGTTTTCCATAGATTTAAAAGCCACAGGAATATGAACTCTTATTTCATAACCATTTTAAAATATCTCCTGGTCTTTAAAATGGCTATATTTTTAAATAGTACACTAAAGTTTAAATCAAAAGGAGCTTCACGCAAGTGTGAGCAGTACAGCTACACTGGATTCTGTGCTCAGGGCTGATGCATATGTTTCACATTCCTGAGTGGGCTGACACAGCAGGTCTTTATCTATTCTGCCTGAACAGTGTTTTGCTGTAAGCCACCTTATATAAAGGAGCCTGTTTTTCTCTGAAAGGGAGGAAGGTGAACAATGGAACAACAACCCAAAAAGGGGAAAGTAATTGTCACCTATCCTCCATAATGTCTGCCACCTGAGGAAAACGGACCCTGACACAAAGATACTAATTATTATTTATATCAAAAAGCTTCTTTACAGGATTTTGAAAGAAACACTATTTTCTTTCTCTGTTGTGCAATGAAGGATTACAGAAAAGCACTCATCTTATTCCTTTATGTGTTCTATGCAAATTAGGGACCATCTGTAACGTGAATCTTCCATAATACTGATAGCAAGGAGTGATCATGAGCTATTATGACTCTATAGGTAGTTGCATTTGGGGGGCATTTTATTTTGACTGAAAATTTCTTTCTCATCTAATTTTCTTTCCAATGAATCTGACAAAAAATGTTTTCAGAGGACAAGGGCCAGTTCACTGGGGGGCTTCACTGCATATGAAAGGCTACACTGTAAGACATCTCCAGGAACCTTCTTCATCCTCTTTCATTTCACAAGGGCATACAACACCTTCCCTTAACAACTCCTGGCCTTCTCCCATTCCCTTCCAGAGGCACGTTGTTTCTCTGATACCAGCTCTGTACTTGCATTTTGCTAAGGGAAGTGAGGTGTTCCACTGGTTGAAGTAGAGGAAGAATGCAGCTTGGTTCCACACTTCTACCGTTAGAACTAAGAAACCACAACAGTAGTAGAAGGCAAGAAGGTTCTAGAATGAGGAGGGTAAGTCAGAGGCTACAACAGAAGTACTGTCCTTCCATAGTTTTTGTATTGTTTCAGATCACGATCATTAGAACCCTGATAATCTATCATCATATTAACAGAGCTTACTCAAAATTATATTTTTTGCAGCCAATACAGAAGTAGTGAGTTATGAGGTAGAAAGCGTGTGTGTTAGGATAAGAACTACACAGGAAGAGATTCTCACCTGTCCTCCATACTGGCTGCCTCCTGAAGAAGATGAACCCTGAACAAAAAGAATTAAGTGTTATTTACAACCATGTTATAGTACTCCTTTGTACCACCATTCATATGAAAGAAAGGTACCCCATTTCCTCCACTGCAAAACTATGAGTCGGATTAACCAGACTGTGCAAAATGTCTGATGCATCAGAAATTACATCTTCTAAAAACTGTATTTTTTTTTATCATGTACATTTACAGTTACTATAAGCAGCAAACTAAATAGAATATAAAAAGAATCAATCTTAGAGAAGTCTCTTACACAGAGAACTACCTATTATCTTGTATAAATTCATAAATACCAAAAGGAAAGAATTCTTACCTGTCCACCATACTGGCTGCCTCCTGAGGAAGGTGAACCCTGAATATCAACAGAGAAGAAACTGAAACTTCTTTACATCCATTTAATAAGACTTTAAAAATTTTAGGTCAGTTTCACAAAGTATTTATTTATTTCAGGAAGACATGACAGCTTTGGGGATTGTATTCACACACACACACTTTTATGACCTATTCCTGCAAATTTCAGGAGCCATATGAGTCAACCATGTATTTTACATTCTATTTCTTCTTGGTCTTAAACATGGTCTTCATCTAAACTTGTTTAGTTTAATCACAGTAGCAACCACAGTGCTATATTGAATGATTTTCTAGGATTATAGACTAATTAAGTTAAAGGTGGGCAGACATCGAATATGATACAAGTTATGCATAGGTAAAAAGTATGTTAGTGGGGACTATTAATGCTTACTCGTCCACCATAATGGCTGCCTCCATAAGGTGATGAGCCCTGGAAAAATATTGAAAATTGCTTTTTTCTGTTTCACAAGGTGTATATAACTCATGGATATGAGAATACATCTGCATTTTGTTATTTTACTGTTTTGTTTGTAATCTTCACAAAATAAACCCTGCATTTTCATCGTCTTTAAATTCACAATATTACTACAGAGAATAGATCACTATAAAGGTTCTCAAAATTTTAAATTGAGGCAGCTATCCTGATAATCCTTTAGTTGATAAGAGCCAAATATTGGTAAGAAAAAATAATAGAGAAATATTCAAAGTAAGAGCTTACATGTCCACCGTAACGGCTAGTTTCAGAGGAATATGAATCCTGTAAAAATGCCAAAGAAGTGAATTATTTGCTGTAGGATTTCTGTAAATCAAACCACTACTGTCCCAGGACAATAGGAGCAAGACAACAAGATAAGAGGGAAGACAGGTTAGCAAGATTTTCAGTATGCTCTAATGACTAAAGTTCAAGCCTTACCACATAACTTCAGGAAATACTTGAATTGCCAATCCATACTGACTTTTTTACTTTTAAAACACAAGCGCTTTGGTTTCCCTTGATAGCTGTACACTGCAATGTCACAGTACTCCTGAAAACATTTTCTCTTTTGTTCTGCAGACATGATAAAACTTATATACCTTTAGTATATGAAAAAGATCACAATGGAAATTTTCTACCCTGCCTCACCACGTTCCTCAAAATTCTCTCTCAGAGAAGTAACAAATAATTTCTTCCTGCACAATCTAGCACATGCCCTTTTATGCTTGTGAGACAGGTGCTAATGCAATGAAAGATATTTTGTTAGATACTTGATTTTTCTCCAAAAGAATCCTTCCTACTGCAGATGATGTAGAGTAAAACAAAAGAGCATTCACCCTAAATCAAACTTCTTTGTCATCAATACAAGCAGCACGACACCAGAACATGTATCTTTCAAACAAGCCTTTTTGCCTGGACATGTATTTTTTTGTTGTTGTTGTTTGTTTTCCATGACACAATTCTTTATTTCTGATGAATGATGATGTCACTGATATTGATAACGTATTGATGATACTTAGCATGGTTCACAGCTCTTTTATGTCACCACACTTGTAATTGTGAATTTGAATCAAAAATGCTGCATTCTGGTTCATTGTTTCCCACATCTATTTTTCATGTGACCATCATCATGCAAGTTCCCCCAAAACGAGGACAACTAGTTGCTCAGAAAGCCATCAAATACTGTCTTTAGGACGTATCAAATTCAACAAATTTAATTTACCGAGTTTTTGCTCTTTAAACAAAGTTCCCATAAACAAACTGACCTCAACTGAGTTTTTGAATAACCATATTTTTGCCAAGTGTCAGGGTGGCTCTTCTTTCTGAATGAGTACTTACTTGGCTACTGTAATGGCTGCCTCCAGAAGAAGATGTGCCCTGGGGAAAAAAAAACAAAAACAAAACAACAGTTATTTTTCTCTAACAGAACTATTTTAAAAACTTCTGTAAGGACAATAGTATATGCAGTTCTATTTTTAACTCTTTTGCTTGAGTTTAAAATCCACTCAAAATCTAAAGCCTATCCTTCCCTATTTTGCTAATATGTCTAGAATTCAATGTGTACCTGTCCAGTAAAATGGCTGTCCCTAGAGCACTTTTAAAGAGGAAATATCAGTTATTTCACTTCAGAGAATCTGACTGAAGGACAGGCAGTTTATTTCTTTCAGTTTAAAAATCAGTGAACACGCTGAAGGATGACACACCCACAAAAAAGCTTTTACTATTCATTCTTGCAGAGTACTATGGACCTTTTGAATACTGCTGTTTTTCCACAAGATCTGCTAAGCCTCATTATGAAACAAAACTGTTTTGCGTCTAGTACGTAATGTTAGACCCTTGTCAGAAATGTGTCCTTCATAAGGAATCCTTACTGTGCAAAATGGCTTTCCAATTGCGCTGTAAAGAAGATACTAAAAGACAACATTCTGAGGTGGATCCCAACATACAGCTGGGGGAGAACTAAGATCTACATTAAGTACACACAAGCCATTTTCCCATGCTGAGGTACGGGGTACATCTGTGCATCGTAGTTTGGATCAGGAGTATACTGTTGAGATGAAATTCCTGGCAGCACCCATTCACTACAGTTTGGCTTGCATCATGAAGTGGTCTCAGAGGGAATGAATTAGATGCCTTTCAGGTGAAACTAAATTGGAAGATGTTCTTTAGGGACACACTTAATGCCTTTCAGTAGTAAACTGCCTTTTGGTCCACAGGACTAGAACTAACCCTTCCTGAAATGTGTATAGTGTGGCCATCAATTCATCAATGACTGTTTCACGCTGTATATCTGTTCCTATCAGTTTGCAGCAGTTGTTCATATATACAGAGCTGCTATGTTCCCTCCCTCTATATACAACCCCCGATTCAGAACTGCTGTCTGAAGATGGCCAAGTCAGTATAAAAAAACCTCAGTCCCAGCGAGAAGATCCAAAGAAAGCAAACCCCACCATCAGTAATACTGAGGATGTGGAACACAGACAAGCTAGAATATTTTCCTGACTGTAAATACATACACATTCCTCCTCCTTACAAGAGAGCACAAGGCTAGTCCTATTTATCCCACAGTATTAATTCATACGCTGCATTTAAGTAGCTGTGTCTAAGCTGGCTTTATACCAACTAGCAGACTGACAAAAATGCCACAGAGTTCAGTACTAGGTACAGAAAGTTCCCAGTGCATTTTTTCCTTCTAGTACAGCACATATGGAGTTCCAGTGACATGCACTGCATGACTTTCTAACTCATGAGGACCAGAATTGGTCATGGGAATGCTGTAAAACAGGTCTCTCCTGCAAAAAAGAGTTCTTATCCATATGAGGAGATTAAGATCACAAAATTACTGATCAATGAAATGCTAAACTATTCCTTGCAACGAATGATCTGAGAGGAATACAAAACAAATAAAACTATGGCCCTAGGGGATATTTTGACATCATTCCAAGGAAGGCAATGGAACTGATTCCCAAAGTAAATATTTATATTGTTATGCACCTGTCTTTCTGCCAAACATTTTCATTCAAAGGCTTCTGTTTGAATAAATAATATCTCAGATGGAAAGAGAAATTGAATTATGCAAGAATGTCCTGTGTATCTTTTTAATTGTAACTAATTAATTTTCAGAAGTGTTTATTCATTATTGACTCTTTTTAGTCTCTCTAGACATCACATTGACAGAAGAACACAGGACATGCTTAAAAGGTGATGAACACCGCTTACATTTGCAGAAGAATTGCTTCTCAGTGAGGTAGGTGATCCACCCTGTAGGGGAGGAGGAAAAAAAAAAAAAGAGGAAAAATAAGTTAGTTACCCTTTGCTTTGTCTTTGATCAAACTAAAAATGAAACAAAACCTTAGAATGCTTCTTGCTTGGTACTTTAAAGGAAGAATATCACAGTTTGAACTTACATTACTCTTAAACTTCACTTTTCTTAACTTGCCGAGATAACTAATAGTCCTTTTTGGCCTGTAAGGCTATACATCACAAAGAACCATTTTGTATCTACCCATGACTGATTACCTAGAACACTACCAAGTTGTGGGAATGGCTTTTACATACTACAGGTTGATTGACCACATACTATTTTGCTTTGGGAAACATATGGTACCTTATTTCACAGTCTAAATTACTTCATAAGGACTTAAAAGACAATGAGAAGTCCTTAAAACGACAAATGACAGGTGTCATTTCCTTTTTTAATTAGACAGAGATATATTTCTGAGTCAACTTTTTACAGCTGGCAATTTCATAGACTTTATGTTATTTTAGCTTCCCTTCATGATGAAATGTTTGTCAATTAACTCTGGTATTTAATTTAGAGTTCTACTCTAATGTTAAACCATTATTGCCCTTCTTTAGAATTGTTATTTATTTTTAAGAAGACATACACATTTCTATAGCTACTGTATGGTAACTGAAAGTCACTGTTCAGTGAATACATCTTGGTGCCATCAGTGGGCATCTGAATTCTGCGTCTTGGCATAATGAGAAATAACTTCTATCATGCCAGTTATAGGTAACATCACCAAAAGAACAATGAATATAAAAACAAAGAGTACATTCAAATAGATAAGTAAATGAGTTATAAATAAAGAGGTATACAGATAGTTTTCCAAATTAATATATAGTAAGAAAAAAAATACAATGAACAAACAACACTTACGGAACTGCCACCAGAGCAATCACATCCACCCTGTAAAGAATCCAGAAGACATTTAAGATCTCAGGAACACAGGACTGAAAGGGACTCTAGCTACAATTCTTCTACAATCTCCGGTATTCAAACCATAAAATAACACTCATATCTGCCCAAGTCCCCTGCAGAAATTAGTCTATTTTTTGTTCTCTCCATTCTTTGCAACTGTTCCTGGGGTAAAACCTTCTAATTTTATCTTCAAATCTGCTATCTACAGTCTTTACCTTGAGAACTCTACTCACCAAAAGTGTAAGTAAAAAAAATAAATCTGAGTAGGACTACAGAACAAATCTTGGTTATTCCCCCGCCCTCTAAGGGGCCAGAGCAGCTGGAATACATGCAGTGTTCTTACATGTTACAGATGTTAGGGAAAGATGACTTCCAGTGGAGGCCTACCAGGTGACTTCTACACTGATTAAACTAAAAGGTGGCTGGGGTTTTCCATTCTGTGCCTCATTGCCACATGCAATCTAGATAAAATAAGTATGAAGAAAAAGAAACTCAGATACAACTGACACTCAGATGGCTACTGTGGCCTTTGGGATCTCCGAATAATATAGAAAAAGAAAATAGCATGCCACCTAGGCTTTGGGCAAGAAGGACAGTGGTGAGAAAAAACAGTTCTTGTGAAGGAAAGATACACAGGTAAACTGGGAGTGCCTGTCACTAGCACAACGGACTGGTGTTGAGACAGAAAAGCCTACCTGTCCACCGTATTGGCTGCCTCCTGAAGAAAAGCCCTGGAACAAAAATGAGAAACAAATTATTTCTGTGTTATTCAGTAACATTCTTGATTGTTCTCTGTTCCTTAGCCTTTTAAATTGTTTCTGTTTAAAAACAAAAATGGATTTCTTAGATCAAGGTTAAATTTAAGGAAGCATTTCCAATACAGTCACACAGACCCCTGTAGCATTTGCTCATATCATGATATACCACGCAGACCTGTATTTTGCAATCCTCAACACTTTTGCTTAAAGCTCTGCTTCCTTAGATTTTTATTTTTTATTTTTCCAGAAATTACAGAACAGTGCTTTCTTGGGGAACTCTTTACCAGAACTGCAAATACCATGAAGGCAGAGGTTTTACCTGTCCACTATACTGGCTGCTTCCTGAAGAAGGTGATCCCTGTAAATGGTTATATTTTTATTTGAAAGATCATCTTTAAGTTTGACATGTCTATTTGATCCAAATGTATTGTCTTTTATTCTCTGTAGAATTTTAAAGAGGATTAAAAAAAAAAAACACCAAAAATACAGTAGTCGAAAAACTTACATATTACCAGTTCCATAATATTTTCTTGAAAGACATATACTGGGGAAAAAAGAAGAAAAACTTCCCACCTGCCCACCATACTGGTTGTATTGGTTGCTTCCTGATGAAGATGAGCTCTGAAAAAAATTACAAATCACTTGCTTTCAATTCTTAAAATACACATTATTTTTTTTAAAAATATTACTTTCATTTGTTTCTTAGTGTCAGAAACAGTTTATTCCGTTACTGTATTTTGAGCACTCTGCTTACACTTGGACATTTATACAAACTTATATGTAAAGAAGAGGACCAAATTTCACTCCTGGTTAAAAAATTGCTGCAGTACAGCAGGGAAAGTTTTTTCGTTGTGTTTTTGTTTGTGTTTGTTTTTGCTTTTTGGTTTTATGCAACAGATATTCAAGTCAAGATTTCAAGTCAAAAGTACAAAAGTATTTACCTGTCCACTGGAGTAGCCACCACCTTGAGAGGATAATCCCTGAAAACAAAGAACAACAATTGAATTTATTTCTGTTTATAAGGCTTCTAGAAAGCAAGACTACGTTTTTCAATAGTTGAATACATGCTTTTTAAAAATTGTTTGGTTTTCATTAAGTTTATTATTTGATTTTGCAAGACAGCTGTCATGAGATTCTGGAAGGAGTAGTTGGGCATAATTTGTAAGGATCACTCTTAATAGAAGAGCCACTTGGAAATGGAACTGCAAATAATGAATAAAATAGATGCTTACATGTCCACCTGACTGGCTGCCTCCTGGGGAATAAAAATCCTGGAAAAATGTATTGAAAGTACATGACAAAAAAAAACCAAGACTTCCTTTCTTTTGTAGTATGGAAAGATAAGGAGGAAAGTAGAATACTCTTTCTGCCTCTCCACATTCCTTAACTTTCTTTCATGGACTGTTCAAGAACAAGAAACACTTCCTGCATAAAACAGCACGTGCCCCTTTATCCCTGCTCTTTTGGTGAAAAAGATACTCTTTTGGATACAATGACTAAAGAGTTCCTGTATCTTCACCAAAATAATTTCCTAGTCTGAGCCACTGTATTCTCATTTGAATTAATAAAATAGGTGACAAGTTAAAATGATAGGAAAGTGGAAGCTCTTGTAGGTATATCATAAAGCACAAAAAAGCACAGGGTTTTGCCTAGAACAAATGCTGGAAAAAACATGGCATAGAAACCTTTTGCAAAGGACAATGAGTGAAAAAGTGCAAGAACCTGAACAAGTAAATTGTGGCACTGTGCTTGTAATTGTGAATTTGAGATTCAAGAGCAGACCTCAGAATCAGCTGGAATTTCTGGTAGTGCTTAAACACTTTAGCCATACTCTAATTCTGTCTATGCCTTAGCTTGAGGGCTTTCTATTCCACATCAAAAGCTGCTACACCAGCTTCCACACAAGTTGTAATTCAGCTGGCTAGTACTTGCCAGTCCTAAAAAACTCTGGGGCAGAGAACCCAGTAACATTTAAGAAGGAGTGCTTACCCGTTCACTCTGCCGGCTGCCTGATAGTGAGGTAGAATCCTGTAAAAATATTGGAATCCAGTTATTTCATGGCAGATATTTCCATTTCATCTAAGCAAGGGTGGAAAACAAAGAAAACTGCGGCTTTGTTTGTGCGACTTGTTAGGACAGTTAAAGATGGAGGCTGTAGAATATGCAGTATGCTTTCAAGTTCTTTCTGTGTTAATTTCTGTGAGAGTGGCATTTCTTTATTTGGAAAGCTATCCCAGGCCAGATCTAGAAAGAAAGGATTAGTTGCCCAAGAAAACAAACAAAAAAAAAACAAAACAAAAAAAATCAGAAAAAAAAGAAACATTGATATATCTATATATAAACTAGTGTAATTTCTATTTTTTAAATAGATATTCAATATCAGGCAATAATGGAGTGAAGCCTCATCATAAACTATGTTATTTCCCACTACAATGTGATAGGGAAAAACAGTTGCATTTTAAAAGATGTCTTGGATCTTTCTACTAACCGATACATTCGAAAACTGACTTAGTAGAAATACAGTTAAAATTGCTCAATCAATTGCTCAAGACTCCATGAAAATGACAAACGAAACATGGAAAGTTTCATAAACACCTTTACCAGAATTATTGGGAATAATAATAAAAAAGTCTTTCCTCCTGACTGAAGTAAACAGAATGGAAAGCAGTTCTGACCATACTACATGAAAACACAGCATTCATACGTAATATGTAAATGAAGGAGCTTGAAGCTCTTTTATTCATCTGGGATTAGAAAAAACACAGAAGTAAGTGCTGTTTGAACTCGAGATGGAAGGAGATGGAACTAGTTTCTGCAGTAGTGATAATTTAAGTGGTAAGAGACTGAAATAGTATAATGATTAAAGGTCAAATATGATGTGTTTTCTCAAAACATGGAAAAACTGAATTTTAAAATAAATCTGGATTTTAAGAGCCATTGAATTGGACAGTTGATTTGTGTGAAGAAATAAGATAAGTGCCAATTGTTATGAGAGGCCAGAATAATAAATATGTATGGAGTATACTTTTAAGGATATAATCCACAAAAAATAACCTTTAAGAACTGAAATGGTTCATCAGATATAGTGACAATGCAGATGTTGCTGCAGTATTAAATTACTATTATTATATTAAATTAAATCATTGAAAGAGTACTCAGATCATTGGAAGTAGGAAGAATCTAGTTGTTTTTTATATTGTGAGAATATACTGATGTGGAGTTTTGACAGAAATTATGAAATAAAGAAAGCGAGCTTCCTTTGTAAATGCTACTTCTAATGACCAATTCAAAAATGCATGACTGTTACAAGTATGAACTGTTGCAATTGTAATTTTAGTGTGCTAAATCCTTACCATACCATAGCACAATAATGTGACATAATTTAAATCTGCTTTTCCTTTCATCTATAGAAACAATATAATTTCAAAGTTCTTGCAGAAAATTACTAAGCAACACAAATTATTAGAATATGCTGTGAAGGAGCTCTTGGAGGTATGACTAGGAGATAGGTAAAGGTACACATAAGCACCCAGACATGTTAAAAGGTAGTAAATGAGCCAGCAGTGTGCCCTGGTGGCCAAGAGGGCTAATGGGCTCCTGGCGTGCATTAAAAGGAGCGTGGCCAGCAGGTCAAGGGAGGTGATCCTCCCCCTCTACTCTGCCCTGGTCAGGCCTCACCTGGAGTGCTGTGTCCAGTTCTGGGCTCCCCGGTACAAAAAAGACAGGGATCTCCTGGAAAGAGTGCAGCGGAGGGCCACAAAGATGATATGGAGCCGGGAGCATCTTCCCTATGAGGACAGGCTGAGAGACCTGGGTCTGTTCAGCCTGGAGAAGAGGAGACTGAGGGGGGATCCTATCAATGTCTATAAGTATCTGAGGGGTGGGAGACAGAAGGATGTAGCTAACCTCTTCTCAGTGGTTTGTGGGGATAGGACAAGGGGCAACGGCCACAAAATAGAACACAGGAAGTTCTGCACCGACACGTGAAAGAACTTCTTCACGGTGAGGGTGACAGAGCACTGGAACAGGCTGCCTAGAGAGGTTGTGCAGTCTCCTTCTCTGGAGATATTCAAGGCCCATCTGGATGCCTACCTGGGCAGCCTGCTCTGAGGATCCTGCTTTGCAGGGGGGTTGGACCCGATGACCTTTGGAGGTCCTTCCAACCCCTACAGTTCTGTGATTCTGTGAAATTCTGAGATTGATATAGTAGAGAAAAAATACTTACGATGTCATCGGATTCACCACCTCCTATGGAAGACGAATCCTATAAAATAATGGAAAAACATTTATTTTCATATAAAAAGGACTTATGATTTTACTTGTAAAGAAAATACATTAGAAGAATAAAAATAATGCACCACTTAGAATTTCCAATTTTACCTAAGCCTTGGGATGGTCAAGAAAAGAAAAAGACGCATAACTTTACTTGCTGCTTAACTAGAGGAGGTTTAAGAAAATGAACAAACTTATACACACACACCTCCCAGAATTACTTGCAAACAGGTTCTCTCTTAGGAAACATTTTAGATAAAGCTGATTTGCAACATAAACTATTATTTACATTCAAATATCCCATTATCTAGACTTTGTTTCTAGATTCTGCAATAGAAGTAGCAATAAGACAAATTTTTCTATGAAAAAGCAGTCTATTTATTATTTTTAATAAATAATTTTACATGACTTTGGGTGGTGAAAATGTATTGCTAAACAAAAAAGAACGTAGACCCTACAAAATGGTTCTCCAATGCAGTTCACATCGATATGTACAGACTTAAATGCAGTATGTGCATTGCCCTAGACTTTCAATGGCTTCTACATAAGTAAGTGGTGTAAAGTAAATGCACAAAATACTTTTCAGTGAGCCACTGCGAAACCAATAATTAAAGGAAAAATGTTATCCTAATTAAAAGGCTGAATAGTCAAAGTGGCACAGTAAGGAGGACAGTTTTATAATGCATAACCTTCCAACCATTAATGGGTAAATAAAAGGAAAACCAAAAGCTATTACATGGTCATCACTTAAAAATGGTTGAAATACAGAATCCAGTGCACGTAAGAACCAACACACCAAGCTTCAGCTTTTAATGCATGATAGAAATGATATTTACCTGACCATAAGATCCAGCACCACCATATGTGGAAGATCCATCCTGTTTAGAAAACAGAAATTGTTTTCATTTTGCAAACAGACATTTCATTTTGGAAACATACTTGCCCCCTTCTGTGGAGATTTTAATTATGCAAATATTTACTTATCAGAATGAATATTGAAAAACTCAGTTATATCCCTGTAAAACACTAGTTTGACATACTCTTAGAGAAAATTCTGTTTCTATTATTGAAGAGACATTCATCTGGATGATAATTCAAAGCTAGTATTATTGAGGACAGTAAGTTTTAGCAGTTGGAAGCACACAACTTTTCACATACATCCCTGTAAAATTCCATGACATGAGGAGTATATGTAATTTCACTCCTCAGTGAAAAAAAAAAAAAAAAAGAAAAAAAAAACGAACAAAAAAAAGAATCTTCACTGAACGGTAAAGCACGAGCCCAAATACAGAATATAGTTATATGTAGGAACCATGGTGTTGACCCTAAGCACCATTTATACAAGCACGCTTTATACAAAAACAAAAAAAGGGGAAAAAGAGTATTTACCTGACCATAGGATTCACTGCCACTGTCATACACAGAAGACCCTCCCTGTAGAGGAAAAAAAAAAAATAATACTTTGATTCCTCTAAGAAAGTTTTTCTTCTTTCAAGGGCAGTACAGGAATGAAGATAATGGAAGACTGGGCTGACTTTACAAATGAGGAAGAAAACTTACCTGTCCGTAAGATCCACCAGGATAGAAGGAAGACCCTCCCTGCAGAGGAAAACATAAGGGGTTACTATTTTATATCTAAAGTGTTCTCTCAAGAAGGTTTTTTAGACTTTTTGCATGCAGGTACAAGGACCAGAATGTGTACCTGGTTACCAGAATAAGTGCCATGGAAAGAAC
>NC_048900.1:3216777-3228521 GCF_011077185.1 Oxyura jamaicensis | reverse complement strand
GAGCTTAGGAGTAGGGCACTTTTCTGGATGTTTACCTGGTTACCAGAATACGTGCTGTATGAAGAACCTGGTGCTCCCTGAAAGGAAAACATAGACTACCTACTTTCTTGCAAACAGAGCGCTATAAATAAATGTGCCTGACTTTCACTTCAGGCGAATATTGTTAAAGAACAAGAAACTTTCCAGCACTGATTTTCTGAGCTGAATGGAACTTGAATCCAAGGAAGTTCTAAACACAGAATAGTCTTTTTCCTCTGACAGACTTCATGCTGTAGGTTATGTTGTGTTTGATTCAGTTATTGGGTGTTAATTAGGATGCTTCCTAACAGTCACTGTTCGGGAGTACAGGAATGAAGATAATGGAAGACTGGGTTGACTTTACAAATGAGGAAGAAAACTTACCTGTCCGTAAGATCCACCGGGATAGAAGGAAGACCCTCCCTGCAGAGGAAAACATAAGGGGTTACTATTTTATATCTAAAGTGTTCTCTCAAGAAAGTTTTTAGACTTTTTGCATGCAGGTTCAATGACCAGAATGTGTACCTGGTTACCAGAATAAGTGCCATGGAAAGAACCTGGGGATCCCTGAAAGGAAAACACAGACTAGCTATCTTATTGAAAACAGACATCTAAGTAAGTAAGTCCAGTTCTGAATTTCTGGTCTTTCAAAATATATACATTTTATTTCAGAAGGGCTGTTTCTGCAGTCATTTAAAGAGAATACTGATAATTTTTGTTAGAGGTGAAAAAACCTTTAGCTTGGACTTTTCAGGTTAAAGAACCTGAATATGAAAGAACTCTTTATCTTACTCTTTTTAGTTACAGAATAATATTTTATGGCTGGTAGGCTCTATGTTATTATAGGTGCTTGTTATCATGTTTTTCAAAACTGCTAAAATAGCAAACTTTCAAAGTGCAGATAGGTTCTAGTTGATCAGATATTTCTGCTTACCACTTAAAATACTATTTGCCAGGATAACATCCATTATTACTGTCACATCCTCTTTATACACAAAAAAGGCAAGCAAGGTATTATTATGTGGTTGGACTGTTTCTTCAGGGAATTTGTAGACTGAGCCTTTGTCTTTAGATAGATCTTAGAGGAAAAAGTGGAATAACTAATGTGTCAGATTTGGGAAACCACAGAAGAAAACCCATTGTTTCATTTGAAACAAGGTTTAAACATGAACACCTTTGACACTTCCTTTTCCTTTCATAGCTTTTAAGGTTTGAAGAAAGCTTTTTACAGGGATTCTCCTCCTGGGCTGAAGAATCTTCAGGGAAGTAGATGACTTGGTATTTTATGTAAGATTTGTGATTGCTGGTTTATTTATTCATATGTATTCATCTACAACTTGATTCTTTTCATGCAGGACAAAAAAACCTGCCTACCACAGCAATGTGTTTAAGTGTTAATCTTAGGCATTGCTACTGCCATATGTAGAGGATTCACCCTGGACAGAAAATGAAAATAAGTCAAGTAAGTCCTGTTTTAAATTCTCTCTATTCTTTTGGGAAAGGTCAATGAATTTTATGGTTGGGCGAAGACAAAGATTGAGACTATTGCTGTGTACTTTATCAGAAGTTAATATACCAGCTGATACTATCACAAACTGAAATATAAGTCTCTTGGGTATCCCAGTCCATACACCTACACTGAGAATTGATTTTTTTTCTTTTACATGACTAATTTGGATGTATTTTTCCTTCCTGTTGAAAACTGTTCTTTGATAGTAACTAAACACACCCTCCACCCCCTGGCCAAGGTATGGTCATTTGCTGTTTAAAACCAAGCCTCTCTGTGCACGAACTGAAAGCACAATGGGGAAAAGGCCATAGAATGAAAACTTGCATAATTACATCCATAATTACATACTTTTTCCTTGTAAATGTATTTGTTTATGTAGCATTACGTAACAAAGCAAAAAAAAAGTTTTTCTCCAATTAAAATTTAAGATTAATCATTTTAATAGACTGGGCTATATTTTTAAAACATATAGGTCATGATTACTGGTCAGCCTCAATTATATGAGAGGTGATCTTCTGCCAGACCAAAATTACTGTTCCTAAATGTTAACCACAGGAAGTTCGGAACGCAGTTGTTTCTTCATACAATTAATTTGTTTAAAGTGCATGCCTTTTTATAGAAATAATAATTCACAACAAGTTTCTTGTTGAAATTGAAAACTAAAAAAAAAAATTACACTGTTCAGGAGGGTTTGTGTAAATACAGCTTCAAGAAAAAATTATAAGGCAAGTTTCCAGGTATAAAATAGACGATGTAAAAATCCACATTCTCTATATTCTACAATAAGGATAATTTAAATCTGTAACATCTGAGAATCAAGAAATACATATCTTACACTTTAAAATAAAATATTCCTGTCTCTGTCTATTCAAACTGTAGAAATGTTTATGTTTTATAGGGCAATAGATATGATGAATTTTAGTAAATAATTCATTGCTATGCAATATAAAAATGCACCACTGACAATGAGGTTGCAGTGATTCTCTTTATGGGTAAGAAATAGTTTAAATATTAATTTAAAGGATTATCTTTTGAAATATTTATCAAATTTTGACATTTTAGTCACAATGTTTTAAAAGACACATGAGCAGTACAAGGAACCTAATCTGAATCCAGTTAAATTCTGGGGTTACTATGTGACATATTGACACAGGTTTTTGAAGGTAATGAATAATTAGCACATAACAGTCAACTGACAGAATTGTTACAGAAAGTTAGTGCCCAAATACTAATTATGTGCTTACAGTGAGACTTCATTATTCCATTTCATTGTATATAATTCTATGCATACTAAGGAAATTATTAATAATGTTAATATTATTAATGTTAATATTACCCAAGTGTCTATATTTATTAGATGATGAATTCAAAACACTTCATTATGTAGATGTACGTATAAACTCAGGAAAAAGAATTACCTGTCTAATACCACTGCTTCCATCAGGACAAATGCAGCCACCCTATAAAAAAAATAATAATGAATAAATAAAAGGAAACAGATATTGATTTGTGAAAGTTAAACATAAAACCATACGTGAGATGCCAAACTGTATTTAGGGGAAGAAAGACTGGGGGACTACTGTGGAGCTGTGATTTTTCTTACATCTGGAATGAATGAGAAGGCAGCATAGTCCTAGACGTTTGAAGTTTGCTTTGGAAGTTAAACTAACAGTACATCTCTCAGTGTTATGTCTCAGTTATATGTGTCTAATCAAGAGAGAACTATCTGGGAAGTCAGGAGTACAGAGAATCACCAATGTCCCTTTACCAATAAGCCATGTGTGAAAGTATTAAAAAGTGCTTTCAGAAGCCATTTCAAATAAACATAGTCTGAACAAGCTCACTTCATTTACAATTTAATATATGACATTAGCAAACCCCTACATAAAATTACTGGACTTAAACTCTAATTCCTTAGTTTAATTGGTTTAATTACCGGGAAGCTATATGAACAAGACTAGACAACAATAGAGAAATGCCTGACCTGACTACTTGATCCACCACCAGTTGCAATAAATGATCCACCCTGTGAAGAAAACAATTATTTTTTTATAGAAACATTTTATCACATGTAAAGCATAGAAAAGGAAAATAATCTAATGTGTATAAACCGATGTAGTGAGATGTAAGGTCACAAACGCTGTACTACTTCTCTGCACCAAACAAACTTATTCATAACTTTTTGCCTGAATCATTGTGAAAATGTAAAATTGGCTGAAACCTGTTTGGGGACTGGTACAATACATAACAAATGGATATCAGGAAAACTAATGAAGAGAAGTGGTACTCACTGGAACTCAGGGATCTCACTGTATTATTGAATTAGACCTCAAACTCTCAGACAAAGGATTGTGATAATGTTCCATCTGCATAATGCTGGGCATAGTGGGATTACAGATCTCTGAGAAAGCTGATGGGTACCACTAGAGTACAAAATATTTTTTTAAAATAGAATCAGTTGCCACTCAGGGTGGGTAAAACTTTCAAATAACTCTGGAACATACAGACTACTGCAACAGTTCACAGGTCTACAGAACATGAAGACTAGAAGACTAGACCTACTTTTGTGACAGAAGTACACAATTCAGGTGTACCTTGTTACCAAATTCTAGATGTAAATGATATATCTGGCCATTACCATCACTATAGCAGGATTGTTTCTCAAAAGAGATTCTGAAACTATTTCTTTTGTGTTTTAAAAGTAACTTTTGAGAACATATTATGTAAAAATCCACCTGCAATTGCTACCTGCTTAATGGAGTGGATGAACAAGGACACTAAATTCTGTGCCTTTTGTCATTATTCACAACTGTATGAAATTTTAACATTATGGGGAAATGCTGCCACATCAACATAACATTGTGCAACACAAATAAGTGGAACGTAATTTTCAGAAACTGAAATAGAGTTTATGAGAAAGATCTTTTCAGTGAGATGATAGAGTGGACACTATGTTATTACCTGAAAGCTAGTGTGGCTGTTGTTTGAAGTAGAAGATTCATTCTGTGAAGAAATAAGAAATAACTAATTTTTTCAGTAAAGGTAATAAAATCAAATATATAGTTGAATATATCTGTTGAATAAGTTAAATCTTTATTTTTCTAATACATCAAGCAGCCGTAATATCAGCATTCAGAAATGACAAGTATGGTTTACCTGTACATCATAGTCTCTTCTGCTCAAAACATGTGATGTATCCTGTAAAAACAGACATTTGCTATTAAGAGATGAGAACTCTGATCTATAGACAGTCATAGGCTTTTTTGGGTCTGTATTACTTATGACTCCAGAGCCTTTAATGCATATGAGTAGAAGTACCTTATAAAATAAAACATCATTTGTTTAATTTTTATAGGCTACTGACTTGAAGCTATACAATACATATATCTATGTCTCCTCCACACCAAAAGAAGCAGAATAAATTACCGAACATTACTTTTTCTTACTTCATCGTTCTGTCTGAATTCAGTTACCATTTTAACTGCCCTCTGTTTGTATAACACATTAATTTTAACTAATGGTAGATTCAGGTAACTCTATATGTGCTTCCTGATGAACAGGAATTTGAGTTACCCCATACTGCACAGCAAGATTTTCATGTCACGTACTTTTTCATATATATGTATATGTTGTTTTAATATAAATTCACCAGAAGAGCAAATGGCCAAGCTTTTAAAAATTTTATTTAGTTATTTCCTTAAACAGGACAATGTTCCTTACGTCAAACATAATTAGAGAAAAAGAGATATAATTATAACAAATTGGATATAATTTGGGCAAAAATCCTACAAAGCAGTGGGAAATAAAAGTTACTTACTCTGGCAACAACCTTCTTCTTTGCACAACCAGATTTCTGTAAAGGAACCAGAAGCCAGTTATTACTTTATAGATAGAGACATCCACACAAAATACTTCCAGCAAGAATCTAAATGTATCAAAGTAGCACATTTAGGGAGAGGAAAATGTCTATGGAGTTCTGATTGTCCTCACTTTCAACAGATGACACAGTGGAAAATACTTGTATTAGTTATCAACACTGATAAACTAATTTTGGAGCAAGAGAGGAAAGCATCACTTATCTTCTGGAAACATCATATTGTAAAGATAGGAATCCAAATCCTGTTTCTTTGTGTGGAACCAATACAAAATTCAGACTAAACTGTACCATAATACACACCCAATAAACAGTGAGGTAACAAAGTATCTCCTTCTGTTAGTATTCCCCCATCCCACTCCCACAATTCAGTATGAAATCATAAAAGCATACAGCATTTTGTTTACTAAACTTTATCAACTTTATATTCAAAGAATGATTCCAATTTTAAGCAAGTTGGCATGAGTAGTAAGAAAAGCAAGCATTTGTGTCAAGTCCATTACCTGATTTTTGGTAAGGCTCTCAGATGTTCTGCAATCTGCACTCAGTTACACCTTGTCATATTTTTTCTAGCAGTGGCAATACGCTTTGCTATCAGTGAGTCTTACATAACATATTTAGGCTGTTTTCACCCTACAACTTCTCCATAAGAAGTTTGTGCTTAGCAGAGTTTAATGTCTCTCTCACCCACTGTGGTTTACAGCAGTGTGTGTGTCTGTACATAAACATTCCATACATCGTCTTTGTGAGAACACTTAAAAGAAGACTCTTTTAAAATGAAGTCCAACAAGACACACCGGACAGGGATAACCAAGGGAATAATAGCATCTTACGTGGCTGAAGAAGGAAGCAATGAGAACACTTAAAGAACGCTTACTGTGGAAGGGATTGCTTTGCAGAACCTGTTGTGTTAAACTTTATGCACTGCTTTCAAGATAAATACAACTGCCAAACAAAAAAAGTTTATAGAAGACCTCCTTACTTCCTAGGATACATATTTTGTGCAGTACTAATGTCCAAGAGTAAAAACGGGGAAAAATAGTGAAGCAGTAAAGAATATGGCTGACAATTGAAGAAAAATAGCAAGAGGCAGATGACAAAAGGTTACTCTAGATGGCAGTAAAAAGTAGAAAAGTAGGCTGTAACAGATGGAAAAAGCTTTTCCATGAACAAGTATGGAAAAACATCATTCATTTACACAGCAGTGTATTTGCTTGGTAACAATCTGTCCATATAAGTCACCATTCGTACTTGTGGGACAGAACAAAAAGTCCTGACAGAGGGAGTATCACCAGAGGATAAATCTTACTTTAGCACCCTAGCATATTTGCAAGTTTAAATTAGAACAAGTGACAAAAGCTTGAGGCAGCTACATACCTCACATATACAGATGGTTAATTCCAAAATAACTATCCAAAGTACATATACTAAGGGGACTAATAAAAAACTGTGTTATTGTATATTCCTATCAGTACTGTACAGTTTGAGGTAACTGTGCAGCAACCTTGAGGGGGACTGAGTGCAGAGAAGTATAAGATCAAATCATCTCATTATTTTATTGCTTTATAATATCTTTCAAAAATTAATCGTATACTACAAGTAAAGGCCCACAGGTCTAATGTGGAAGTGCTACTAAAAATGTCATTAATCATTAGAATCTGAATACTGCAGAAGAGAAAAAGCACTTACCCGACCATTAGTGCTATATGTTGTGTCATTCTGGAAAAGAATAAATTAAATTTAAATACAATAAACTTACAGAAACCCAATTCTTTCTGATGTTGTGTACAGACAACAACGTAAATCATATGTGCTTCATTGCTCGCATCCTCCACTGTCTTGCCTAAATTAGTTTGAAATCTTACCATTCCAGTCTGAAGAACATTTTAACACTAACTTTAGGTTGGTTAAAATGCGAAGTGAAAAGCAGTGGAATATCTGGTATTATTTTTATTTTCATTATTTCACTGTACGTATTTAAACCTTGTCCATTTGAATTTATTTTTGATTACTGTAAAACGTATCCTTAATTTGGGGAAATTTTTTCTGTTAGTGCAGTTACTGAAATCTTTTTATTCGTATTTCATTTCATCAAGGTAAATGCATTTACAAGCACAAAATACATCTGTAAACACCTGAAAATTTTCAGTAAGAAAATATGCAGCTGCTGAAACAGCTATTAGTGTGGGGGCTAAGTATTCCTTCTGGATAACTTTTTTTTTGCAAGACTGCATATGGTAGCGTAATATTTTCCCATCTACATGAAAAATGTGATGAAAATGTATTAGATAAAGCATACTCACATCATCACAAGCATTGGGATTATCATCTGAGGAAACCTGTGAATCCTAGAAGGACATCAGATACTAGTTATTTCCTCACAAAAAAGGATTGTTAATAATATATTTTGTCCCATCTTGCACTCTGTGAACAGTATTAAGGCTCATGCAAAAAAAAAAAAAAAAAAAAAAAAAAGTTGCTGCTGAGTTACAGAAGGATTTTTGTAAGGAAAATAAAGAATCGTATACATGGCAGTGATAGTTGTTTAGAGAGAATGTTCCATGCTTCAGAAAAAGAAATAAGAAGAGCATAGAAAGCATTATGTTTTATTACATCTATGAGAAAGACAACACAAGTAATCAGAAAATGCAAAAATTTGCATGAAATAATACATAACCAGAAGAAAGAAAGAACTGGTTACCTGATTATCATAGTAGTCAAAGGAGGATGATCCACCCTTTAAAACAAACCAACCAAAAATCAGACAAAATTAGCAAATAGAAAACCCAATATTGAGCAGAGGCTAAAGCTTTTATGAAGTATAATTGCTGAAACAAAGCATTACTTACTTGGCCACCATAATAGTTTTGAGAGGAGGATCCACCCTTAAAAATAATAATAATAATAATAATAAAAACAAAAATCAGAGAAAATTAGCAAACAGAAAACCCGATTTTGAGCAGAGGCTAAAGCTTGTATGAAGTGATGTATAGTTGCTGAAATAAAGCATCACTTACTTGGCCACCGTAATAGTTTTGAGAAGAGGATCCACCCTTTAAAACAAACCAACCAATCAAAAATCAGAGAAAATTAGCAACCAGAAAAGCTAATTTTGAGCAGAGGCTAAAGCTTGTATAAAATGATGTATAAATAGAGAAATAAAGCATTACTTACTTGGCTGCCACCATAGTTCTGTGAGGATGAACCACCCTTTAAAACAAACAAATAGAAACCCTACTTCAGAAGAAATTGTGATAAAATTCAGGGGCTGTAAATAATAATAACTGCTTGGGATTCCTTTAAACAAATACAACTTTCTAGATGTCAGTAAGCATAATACCAGGATCTCAAGCAAGCATGGCACAGAGTAGCTACCTAAGAATGAAAAACTAATCTGATTAGAATTTCTTTTCATTCTAAGAATGAAAAACTAATCTGATTAGAACTTCTTATCAGATAGAATTAAAACTCGTGACAGGAGGAAAAAAGTAAAAAAATAAAAGTCTACCTACCTGGCTACCACCGTAATTTTGTGAGTATGATGATCCACTCTGCTAACAACAAAATTAGAAAATGTATTACAATATTGCAGAACCATTATTGATTAGAGAACCTGTGGGATGTAAAACTTCAATGGAAAGAAATAAAACTGTAGTACTTACTTGGCTACCACCATAGTTTTGTGAGGTGTATGATCCACCCTGTGAAAGCAACAGTTGTAACACCAGAGAACCAAATTTTATCAGAGCCCACAAAGCTAGCTTTATTAGGTTGAAGAGCTCTTGGTATGTAAGTTTCAGGGCCAGTACAAACTATTGGGAATTAATTTAAGTCTGGAGATGGATAGACTCTGCATGAGTCTATGTCCTCATGAATAATACAATTATGCTCTAGATTAGAGCTGCTTACATTTTTTTATTTAATAGGTAATAAAGAGCTACCTACCTGGCTACCACTCTGTGATCCACCCTGTAAATTAAACAAGAAATAATGTGTGTTTTAACACTTACTGTTTGACTACAGATTATTTTTAATGAAAACTATGATATTTGTTTAGGAGGTTGGATGGGGCCCTAGGCCAACATGATATAGTGGGTGACATCCCTGCGCATGCCTAGGGGATTGGAACTGGATGATCTTCAAGATCCCTTCCAACCGATTCTAAGGTTCTAAAATTACATGGATTTGCACTCTATAGAGCTGAGGATGTTACCAGTTGAGTCAGTGCAAAACTCATTTTGGATGTATCTTTAAGTCAGAGGTGGAAGTCCATTTACCTGGTGGCAGGGATTGCTATCATATGAAGTACCCTGTTGAAAGATGGACAAACAAAAAGATAAATCCCCACATTTTCATTTTCTAGCAAAGTAATTATCTTTCTTCTTAAATTTCTAACTTAAGAGAGGGAGAGTTTAATTTTATTTAATCCTCTTAGGCTATGAAGGCCTCTTAGGCCTTCATCGCTCCCATACTCCCACACTTACTCATCAAAACATATACACAGGTGATCAACGCAGGATTACTTGGGTGCAACATGGAAAGCAAGGTAGGCTGGCAATTGATGTGTCTCTGTGTCATCCTAGTTTCTCTTGATTGGCAAAAACGAACAGTTTGCTTTGGTCAGTCCTTTTAGGAATCATCAGTTTCTGCTTCATGACAATCTACCTCAAAATCTTGCTAGATTCACCCATCGTAGTTGTAGTCTGCTGCCTTTCATTTCCCTTATTTTTGTGTATATTTTGGCTGCAGCCAGCATTCTTGTTGGAATAACAGGATGAAAAACAGTACAGTGTGTTCTACCCTGGTTGTCACTGCCCTGTTATTAAGAGCACAGATTTTTTAGCTGATAAATTATCCGTGATGCAGCTTTGGTGGAAGCAACACATTGTTCATTGTTTCTTCACATTTCTTCAGTTTCATTGCTGTTATATAGTATCCTTGGCTATTGTTGCATGGCACCACTAGTCTTTTATTATTTATGCTTTCACACATGCATTTCTACTCATACTTAACTCACACCAATTGCAATACTTTTGCCAAAAGTTTCTTTATTTATAATGCTCTCTCATTCTCATTGCTTTCCCAGTTTATTTATTTGGACTTAGGTTTACTATCAAGGCTGCACTTTTCTTCACCTAGGATCTTATTGTTGACAACAGTCCTTATATCGCTGTAGGCATAAATAAGTTGAATTGGAACCGGGATGAAAAATACCAATCTCACACCAAAGAGTCACTCTCTGAGCCTATCGTGTTCTATGGAAGCTGATTGGAGCAACATCCAAAAGTTACTCCCAAACAAAGACTGTTTGCTCAGCAGATGAATGTCTACTGTGACAGACAGAAAACGTGTAAGTCTTCTCTTAACATTATATGGGAAAAGCCACTACATTTTGGTTACAAAGACCAACAAGCCTTTCTCTAATATCCAATGATCTATTATCATATAACACCGAAAGCAAGAGACTCTACTAATAGACATTGTATAACTTGCTGAGAACCATTACCACTACATAGAAAGCTGAGTCTACTATTCAAGTATCTTGGAGAAAATTGACTTACTTGTCCACAACCATTACCACCACTTGAAGGAAAAGATCCACCCTGGTGGAAAAAAAGAGCAGCTCAGTGATCAAGTTATTCCTTTTCCCCATTACAAATATAGAAATAACTTTTAAAGGGCTTTAGTTATCTGACTGCTTAAGAGGATGAAGACCAGCAATGTACTAGTGTGAATTTCCTTGTAAAGTATTGTGGATGTTGAATATTCCGTTGCATCAAAAAGATGGCACTTACATGTATTCCTTTGTATGTGGGAAAGATCACCTTCAGTAAGGCTGTTCCCAGACCCACAGGAACAAAATGTTCACAAGTCTAACTTCTAGCATGAGCTGCTATATAGCTTCAACTAATTACTGCAAACCTCACAGAAATGTCACTGCATATACAGGGACATCACACAAGTTACAGCAGCACATAATATGTCTAAGTATGATATGAAAATTTAAATGT
This sequence comes from Oxyura jamaicensis, assembly GCF_011077185.1. Lineage (NCBI taxonomy): Eukaryota > Metazoa > Chordata > Aves > Anseriformes > Anatidae > Oxyura > Oxyura jamaicensis. The sequence continues at coordinate 3,217,108 of NC_048900.1, read as the reverse complement.
TCAATTTTTAAACTTTTCAATATTTTGAAAATAAAAGATAAGCATTATGGAATATCAAGTACATGAGCTCTATACCCAAGAACAAAACATCCTTTAAATTAGCAATCTCTCCGGATGTGTAAGTGCTTTTCCAGTAATATGGCACGCAACTTTCTCAAATGCTGTATGCTGGCTGGTGATTGACTGGTGCTTACAAGGCCACAGGAACTTTTATAAAGTGCATAATTATTATGCATAGACAGCTGTGCAAAGGTTTCCCAAAAAGGCTTTTCCTGAGCCAGAGGAGACAGAGCAGTATGCTCATCTATAGAATATCTGGCTTGCTTACCTG
>NC_048900.1:3158246-3216767 GCF_011077185.1 Oxyura jamaicensis | reverse complement strand
AAAGCAAGAATCCATTTGTAAATAAAGATGTAGTCATCACAAAGCTGCAACAGAAATGCATTTTCCCCATCAGACTTCTTCTGTTTTATGTTCTTTTTGTTATATGGTAGCTCTGTGGGATGACCCAAAACCAGGGACTATCCAGAAATAATAAGAAGGAAAAACAAACACCAAAAAACAGCCAGCCACCCTACCAAAGCCCAAAGAAACCAAAACCCACCAACCAAAAAAAACAAACAAAACCAACCAACCCAAAAAAAAAACAACCCACACATAAAAAATGAAACCAATGACTGACCAAACCCCAAAGCCCATTTACAAGGCTGTCCCCTACAGAAAAGTTCAATGCAGTTCAGAAAAAAACAAAAACAAACAAAACAAAACAAAACAAACAAACAAAAAAAAAACTCACCTGGCCATAGGACTGGCTTCCTCTGGAACCCTTTAAGAAAGAGAAGATATTTACCACCTTGACAAAGAGGCTTTTATCAACTATCCTAAGAAAAACCTCATGCTAGTGATGTTGAGTACTGGGATGCCTGCAGACTCGATTTCCAGTAATCATACTTACTGTTGGTCAACATTTCCCTTGCTACTTGTAGTTTTACAGAGTATACTGACAAATTTGCCTTCCAGTTTCTTCCCAGCTGTGGCCAAGAATGAGGAAGTTTGAGGAATCTTCACACTTGTGCTCACACCAAAATATTCTCATGTGCTACCCCGCAACAATGTATGTTATCATTATATTAGTGTTTCTCACACACAAGAAACTTCAGATATATGGCTTTAAATGAAGCTAAAGTACTTCATACATTGGTATGCAGTTATGATTCTCCATCTACCTCGATATGGATAAGAAACTAACTCCCACAACTTCTGGAAATTTCAGATCTAACACAGATGGAGTCTGAATCTATCATTACGGGATTTATTGTGATATTGAGACAATATTGTGATATTGAGACATTTTGTCATGACTTTTATACAGCGTTTAGAGGACACGTTGAGTGGAACGCAGTCATTTCATTTCAACTAATCACACATGCAAATACATTCATGAGTAGTTCAACCAAAGATAGGTGATCTATTTATAGAAAAAAAAAAGGGGAAAGAACAAGAACTAGAGCAACAGAAATATCTGCAACTTGTGAAATACATTTAAGAATATATGTAGCAACATTTATTGTCAAATGTTTTACAACTGTTCACTCTTTTAGTGAAATCTGTGTGCATATTTCTACGTTTTAAGTTTACCTACCTGAACATAAGTACTGCTGCTTTGCTGTCTTTGTCCGCTCTACACAGGAACCAAAAAAGGTTATTTATTTTTAAAAAACATTTCTTATGTACTAAGACATTTCAAGAAGCAACTCTTAAATCTATTGGACAGTCTGAGTAAGTTCTTACACTCTTCCTTGCTATATATATGCCATCTCAACGTGCTACACGGTTCAATACTTTAATGTAGAAAGATTCTTCATAGATAAAACGCTAAATATATTTATACATCCTAATGTCATTTTCTTAACGACAATTAATCTTTTAATACATTATGTCATTGTGTGGTGTTTCAAGTGAGTTTAAATAGTTCTTCCCTTCAAATCTATCACAGAAAGCACCATTAAAATCATGTGAATTTATATTCATATCATGACTGATTTTTTCTTGAATAAGCTAAACAAGTTTTGACAAAGGCTTTCACAAAACAAAAATTGGAAAACCCATTTACAATTTAAACAAAGGAAAAAGTGATTGCAAAGAATCTTTCAATACGCATAAATTATGTGGATTATGAGACCAACCACGTATTTTTCAATTTCATATAAATATTGATAACTTTTTTAACCTGCATAATCCAAACTCTACAGATTTAAATTCAGAAACAAAATGCCACAGAAATCTTATTATCTTTTTTCTGCCAACATTCCTAACTGATTATAAAAGAATCTAATGCCATATATTTTGAAAGTAATCGCTGCCAAACAAGAAACTGAAACTGACGTGATCTGCTACTAATCCTTCAATGAATGTGAGAATTGTCTAAAGAATTATCGTATGAAGGAATGAAAGTCTAAACTTTGAAGAGTGTTAAGTAGATGAAAATTACAAAGAATGCAGTAAAAAGTATGCCCAAGTGATAACCAGAATACTTTACAAACAGGATCTTAAAGTGATGGGATTGTAGTCTACTTTCCGAAGTGTTTCTTCAAGAAACAATGGTATTAATAATCAGAAAACAGAAGTTCACCTAAGCACTGACCAGTAGGGTTACAAAAATGCAACATTGAACTAGTTCTTTCCATTAAAATAAAAAGAAGCTTAAATTAACATGGAAGAGTACAGGTTATAATTTATGCATATTTAATCTAATATTGAATGATGCTCAAGTTCTAGAACTCCACCTGCCTTTCTGAGAAGATTGAGATGGTTAAATTTTGCAAATATAGCAAACACTAGGGAATTACAATACAGAGGTTTCCGTGTTTTATGCCTGTAGAAAATAACTGCAATGATCTTTCATCAGCAACCAGATAGGATATTCACTTTGCAGTAACCACAGAAAACACATCTACTTCATCACTGTAGTGTGTCTATCATTTAAGATACCCATATTCATTTATTGCCAAAGAAATGAATCATTGTTTAGTTTACTGAGGCAAAGCTTAGGTTAAAATTCAAGTACAATGAAGAAAGAATGTCTACCTGTATTATGATCTTAGCAGCAGAACTGCCCAAACTCTGTAAAAAACAAAACAAAACGCAACAAAAAAATCATGTGACTTGTTAAACAGAAAATACCTAGTTGTACCACTTTGCTTCGGAGAACAAAGGAAAAAGTAGCACATGCAATGCATTCAGTATTGTATTCTGAAAACCCAGCATTAAATTAGTTTATCCTCAAATTTGAAGGGGAGACAGCCTAACACTACTAAAGTAATTTCCTGTGCTTAAAGCTCATTCTAAAAGAGCTCTTGGAAGAGCACAGGCTTTGGCCTTTTGCACTACCAGTCAGCTCAACTTTTCTATGTTTGGACTGTGAAGCTATGACACCATCGTCCATAAAACCTGTCTCACTGTCACCTGCATCGGACATACATCACCACATACATACTTTCAATTCCTGACCTAGTCATTTATTGTGCTCAGTTCTGGGACACGAGGGACAAATGTAAAAGGTTACTGGACATGATCCTGAGGCAACACGTTTGACTCTGTAAGAACTATTTCACTATTATAGCAATCATATGAAAAAAGTATGCTTACCTGGGGGTAGGTATGACGCTGCAAAGGAAAACAAAAATCTTTAAGGATTTTGTACAAGGGCTTGTCTAAACTGAACGTTGCAGCAGAAAAAGGGCCCTGTCTTTTAAATAAAGTACACAGTCAAATGTGGAAGAAAAATGTAGAAAGGATAGTATATTATAAATTTATTTTAATCTTTATTCATGTTAGAACAAGTTTGATTAGAAGATGGACATCAGAAAAACACACATATCAAATATTATTTCATACAAACTCGATTTAATCACCTTAAGGCAAAACTTCTGGCTGACTCTATGACCTCCAAGTAAGTACAGTAGAAATTTAATACTTGAAAAATGAGAATGGAAGTGAATTTACAGAAGAAAGTTGCAACAGAAACAGGAAAATCAAAACTATTCAGGAGCATGGAGGTTATATGTACTGAGAGACCTGGTATTTGAAGTTAATCCAGCATCTCTGCAAGTACTAATGGCAGTCATGGAACCACGACTCAGCAACAACATCTGTAAGATTTGATAGGCCAAGATTTTAAGCTCACTGTTGGCTTTCCGTTGGGCTAATTATGTACCTAGGGTAAACTATGTGACAAATTAAACATGCAGCTACTTGAAAGCTCTTTGAGTCAAAGTTTTGAGCATTATAGAAAAAAACTGCTTACCACAGGTGGAAAAGGGTTGCTGTTGGGAATGACCAGTACCTACAGAGAAATCAGAGAAAGCAGTTTACTTGTCACAGACTTTATTCAAATATGTTAGGAAAAAGAAGAATGCTGATTTCCCTTAACATAGAGAATAATATTATGGATGATTATGAGTGATTTTATAAAATAATATTTTTATGAAAAAAATGCATAATGCACACTACCAAGCAAAGAAGAATGTATACACAGTTTGCACAATAGTATGAGGAGATTAAAGACTTGCTCCCCAGTCACACAGTGACTCATCTGTAGAGACAGGAGCAGGATTTCATGGAATGTAGTGTATCCATTGGCCTATATGTGTATATGTGTATCCTTTTCAAAACTTTACTCTCCACCACAAGGTGGAAGACCAACCTAGTCTTTAATCAGTTTTACACTAGAGGAAGGGTTAATATTAACTTCACTATTTTTTTTTTTTAATGACTTCAAATGCATTAGTAATATCTTCTTTAGATTTTTAATGTATTCTGATTATAAGCATTTTTTCTATTATTATTTTTAACTGAAAACAGTTCATATTATCCAGTGGTGTAAAAAAGGAAGAGGAGAGTTGATGGTATCACAAGAGTTCTAATATAAAAAAAGCAGGAGCATTGCTTTTAAAACTAAGTTATAAAAAAAAAATATATCAGTACAGTTTGAGATCTTGAAAGAATGGCAAAACAAAACAAATGAAACACCTTGAAGGCCCTGAGCTTTCTGGGAACTGAACTTAGAGGAAGAGTTCATGTAAGTATTATGTATCAATTTCAACAACGTCATGGATTCTGCTGATTTCATCTGCATTTCATTTTGATTTTTCTAGTGACTTCATTTCATGAATCACACATTACCCAGTCCCATATTAAAAATAATTACACAATCTAAATCCTTAGAAATCCCAGGTACATCACAATCACTAGCCTTTTTTTTTTTTTTTTTTTTTAAATTAAAAATCCCCATAAACATGTAGGAAATTTTATCATTTTATATACAGCTAAGTCAACAATCAACAAAAGCCATGACAACGCAGTGAGGTACTATAAAGCATCTAAGAACCAAACTGATCCAAATCATATAAATCAAAAGTAAATTAAAATTAAATTAATTAATTAAATTAAAGCTGAATCAAAGCTTGTTTAGTAACACCACAGAAATAAAAAGTATCACGGCAAGTTACACCTCTATGATTTTTTCCGTTTGAATTAAAAAGAAAAGGTGTGCTTACCTTCTTACCGGAGTCTGAACTACTTGCAGGAACAGACTGTGAAGAATACAGGAATTCATTTTTTGCTTAGGTAAATGTAGACAAATTAGCTACAGAACTATTTTCCAAAAGAATGTTATATCTAACAATATTTCACTGGAGTAAAAACCAAAGTGACATTCTGAATAAAAATAAGAGTGTACCAGCAAATAAATCCCTTGGTTTATTTTTTTTTTCTAGAAAACATTTTTACTAGATTTTCCATAGTATTTAATGAAAGCTGAAAATACTTCAAGTAATATTGAAAGTTTGTTTATACTTATATAGTTATATATAACTGTTGGTAGAAAAAAAAAAAAAAACTCTTCTCCCTTTATAAAGAAAAAAATAGAAAAAAATCAAAATCTACTGTTGAAACACAAGCTGGAATGAACGGGATGTGCCATAAGAATAGGAATGTTTCAAATAAGTCATAAAATAATGTGCATATACTACCATTTTAGGAATCCACACATAAAATTGCATAGGCAAGAGTCACAAAATAAAAGTAAATTAATTCTTAAAAAGATGATATTACAATATACTCTAAATGTGTAATTTTTTTGTTGACGTTTCCAGATATGATTATAAGTACCATCTGAAGACTTTAATCCCACCTCCCCTTACATGAACTTTGTTATTTTTTGGTAGTAATTGTCCATAGCTGGTTAGTTTCTTAATAGCTTAGTAAGCTGAAAATGAAAACATGTTGGAGAGCACATTGTTACCTGGCCATAGGTAAGACTGCCATATGAAGATGCACTCTGAAAACAAACCATAAATGAGTTCTTTATTGATATAATAAGTTGTTAATTATATCATTTTTTAATTATAATGTCATTGTTTTTTTCTTTAGATGTTTTACGCTTCAAATCAATCTGATTTCAACCATACTTAAATCTAGGGCAACACCAAACACAATTCTGAACTTTAAAGATAACTGCTGTAAAGTCTTCCAACTTTCTAATATAGTCATAAAATTAATGTTGCTTTCTCACAAATAAAGTATAAAGATCAATTACTTTTACAGGAATTTTAAAGCAACATCTGAAGAGAATTCTTCTACTAGGTTAAAAAGCATTAAGCAGTATGAAAGAATTTTGACGTTTTGTTAGGCTAACAAGTTAAGTGTTTATAATAGGTGATGAGTAGTTCCTATAATCATAAGCAATTACACTTTGAGGCAGTAACTATTTAATTTTAGAATAATGACTCAAACCACCACCATTTTCCTTAACATATTTAGGAAGAATAATATAACTCTGCATAAGTAAATCTAAAGCAATTTGCAATAAGGAGATGAGTTAAGAATTACAGTAGTAGGCAATCAGTAAATAAATATATAATCAGCTTACATCTTTACAAGCATGTTGGCCATATGCATTGGCAGCACCTCCCTAAGGAGAAAAAAGAACCAGTTATTTCTCTAAAGAAGAAAAAGCATACTTCAGACAACCTCAGTGCTTTTGTTGAATTTCTAAGGAGAGGATTGTACTCTCCGTTATTAATGTATGAACACGTGTGAATGTGACAAAGGCACACTAGCTCTTCATATATTGGAGATTACCTAGTGGTACTCAAGAAATATTTTAAAACTGAAACTATCAAGACATTATTTTACTAGAAACAAATTGTTAAGATTAAATATAATGCTTGTAATTCAAATGTTAAGTGTGAAATATGAACATACACATGAATGTAAGAATTAGAAAGCTGAAAATGAAAACAAAGAAAGTTAACTCTTTCCTGGCAATGACAGGCAATGAAATATAAAAATAACAAGGCCCAGCATAAACAGTAATAGCTCCCATCTTAAAGTGAATTTCATAAATTATTACTAATGCAATCAATATCTTCCACAAAACTATAATTTTGTTGTTCCTTTGCAAAAATCCAATACACTCTAACATGAATTTTATGTTTTACAAGTACAGACGACATGAATGTTTTACATTTTTGGAAACACTGTCCTTGTTGTTGCTGAGTAGTCTCCATTTTTCTAGTTTAAAGTGGAAACTGAGAGTGCTTAACATTAGAACTACAGGACTAGACTATTTTTGATTACTTGCCATCTAAGAAAAACAAGGAACAAATTGTTAATGACATTAAAAGACTAAACTTGAATGTTTCATTTACCTTTCAAGTTTTGTGTCATTTTTTATATTGAGTGAGTATTTGACCAAACTTTGAATTGAAAAATAAAAATATAATTTTGTAAATTCGGAAAGAAAACCAAAATAATTATTTATATATTTGTCATAAGTCTGCCAATATTTTAGCCTGTATGACTAGTCACCATCTTATCTGAGACGTTTTTGATCTATTCATCAACACATTTGATCACTCTGACTTCTTTCATTGATTTCTAGAAGACTGGATTGACCTGTCTAGGATTTATAACTTCATAAATATCCCTGACACATGAAAGAATAAAGAACTGAAATGGCCATAGTTATTGTAGTTATCTCTATGATGAATTCTGAGAGAAGAAACAATTTGGAATGTGCAGACTAATTTGCACCAGTCTTGGGTGGAAGGGGGAAAATAAACAACTTGTATAATGAATAGAATTTAAGCATAACAGACAAACCATCCTTGTTTCCTGATTCTATATCCTATACATTTCTACATAGCTTTGTTAACATCCCTGTTTGCTAACTACTTCATATCACTGAATAACCTGGAATATTCATCTTGTAGCTTTCTCCATCATTTTCTATTTGAAACAGAAATTCTGAAATGAACACTCATAAATAATGCTATCACAGGCTAGGATGTTCTATAAATTGTATCAAGGAGAAAAAATTAAATGTGAGAAAAGTTCTTACTGGTGCACATCCACTCTTGCTTATTGTGTAGACTACTCCACTCTGAAAAAACAACAATAAAAACTAGTCAATGCCTTGTAAAAACAAAGGATGAGCTGGCAGAAAGAAAAGATGGGCAGAAAAAAATTGTTAATGACATTAACATTGTGCTGCTATTTACAGCACAAAAATCTGAACAGCTGACAATGTGAATGGGCAGCTATGGGATAACCACAGAGGTTACTAATTCACTAGCAACTGTTTAGAACAACTCTCTTTTAGTACAAGACATTAGTCATGATCTGGATTTCATGTAAGTTTGTCACTGATCACATAGCCTTTAAAAATCCATGAGTTGTTACACTAAAATAGCCCATGTTTTAGAAGAAAAACAAGAACTTCAGATAGTTACATGACAAGATAAGAAACTCAGCCCTCAGAAAGAATGTATTATGTTGGAAAGGAATGCAAGGAAAAAAATCAAAGAAGTAATTTCGCAAAGTCTCATAATCCCTCTTACAGGTAATGAAGATGGAACAAATGGAATGTTGTTAGAGAACTCACTAATAAATATAATCACTGGTAAATAGTAAGAAATATATTCTTGAGAAACTCAGTTCTAGAACCTGATGTGTAGACACACATCAGAAAGCATCTGGCAGTTCAAGTGCTATGAGGCACGTAATGGCAATAAAGATAATTAACTAAAAATGCAGTCGTTCCAAACCAACTATACATTTCTCTGATTAAAGAAGTGAAAGTGATCAGCAAGAAGGCAAACATACTTATTTCAGAATTTTTAAAAGGCTAACTAGACAGTGAATTCACCAAACTTTAAACTACAAATATAATCTGGTGTTACAAGTAATATACACATTCAAAAGTTTTAATATATGCATGAATATTTCATCAAGTTTTGAGAAAATTTGCAAATGCTCATGGAGCAAAAAGTGAAACAAGCATAACTGATTCCTTAACTTTGATTTTCAAAAAGATGGAATATGAAAAATGCCTATTAATTAGTAATAGGTACAGTTTCATTTTCATTATGCCAGATGTCTCTGAAATCTACAAAATAAACAGTTTCTGTTTGCATGCACATGAGCACACACAGGTAAGAATCCTCTAGGAAGATGGGAAGGATCTTTTCCTTTGCCAGCTTAATGCTTGGTAAAAATGCTTAATGCTTGAAATCAGAGATGGTGAAGCATCTTGTAGGTCAGAATACTGACAGAAAGAGTTCAACAGAACATACAGTTTACTAGATGAACAACTCTGACATTCTGTGTTAATCAGCAGAGGCATTATTTCCAGGTAGTGTTAATTCACCTCAGTCCTCTGTCCTTGTAGAATTTTAGTTCAAGGTTACTAAAGATAAATGTACAAATGCTGGAAGTCAGGATTCTTACCTGACCGCCTGAATAGCTGTTCTGAGAGGAACCAGAAGGTTGAACCTGTAAGGAAACCAAAATGCTATTTATCATTTTCCAGAAATTTGATTTTCATATAAATGACTTTAAGGAAAGCAAGTTCTACTTGATGGGAAAAAGAATACACAAAGTAGTTTTCTGTGACTTCATTCCACTAGCTGATACTATTGTAATTATTTCAGAGATCTTTAAAACCAAATAATCAAAACCATATCAACTGATCCAGTTGATAAAAATTAACATAAATTTGCTGCTTGCAGTAGAACTATCCAACCCTTTTTTATCTGTCCTTATATAGCATGTCTGTCATTGAGGATCAGGTCTACACCAGTAAGATCATTAAATAGTGCCAAGTTAAGCAACATTCAGATGAAAACTTTTTACTGAAATAACTATGCAACCACTAGACACTATGGAATGTAGGCAAGTAAAAAAAAGTAAAGCGAGGCAAATGAAAAGTTCTATTAGAAAGGTATTTTAAATTATCTAGAGAGAAACTGTAGTAAGAAGTGATAACGACTGACAACCATTTAGAAACTTGGGATTTTAGTCAACCAAGGCAAAGTGACAAGAAGAAAAATAAACTGAATTACAAAGGAATAAAGATGTGATGAGAAGCAATTTTTGACTAGGTCTTAAGATTTTTGACAATTAGCAGTAGTCTCAGAATGAATACTTACCACAACACATCCACCTTGTCTTGTATACGTTCCTCCACGCTGTAAGAAAGTACAGGATCCTGTTATTGCTTATTGACTAATAAACTAACAGCAAGTTATTCTGAAGAGGAAACTAAATTGAATTCACATCTGTGACCTGAGTGAAGAAGTCAAGTGTTGATTTCTTACAATACCTTACCTGTTGTAATAATCTCACCTGAGATTTAATGTTGTCTCGTTAAAAATATCTTCAAAACTAAACACAAGAATGTAAGCACAAATAAGATCTCTCTAAGAAAATAATTTGGGTGGTATGAAATAACCTTAATCCTATAACGAGGAAATAACTGGACTAGTAGGACAAGAATTCTAAATTTGAGGTAACAGAAACTTGGGAAATTGTAGATAAGTTGTTCTCACCTTGCTGCATTCTATTTCTATCATAAGCTGTGGAGAGAAAAAAAAAATACTGTTAAAAAAACTATTATCAGAAATAAGAAATACATTTGGTGAGGCAATGGACAATCAGACAAGTATTTGCTCGGACTTAGATCACAAGATGACATAAATCAGTGCTGCTCCATTCAAGAGCCAATACTGTAGATTTGAGCACATTCTCTTTACTTAAGCTGTCTATCATGTTTAAGATGCTTAATATAAGTGATTCCCTGACAAAAATAAATAAAGAAGCAAATACATTTCTAAGAATATGATACATAGCTGTAGTTACCCAGTACCCAGGACTGAGGCAGCAGCAAAGTAAAAGCACAGTACGCACCAGAAGTAAAGCACAATCCTCCTCAACACCTATTTTCTTTTCTTTGTATCTGTGCTACATACTGTTTTGATAACTAGATTATTAATTTCCTTACTTATCTTGAGGATAAAACAGTATTTATTTTATTTTAACCCTTTTACCAAATTGATGAAAGAGTTAAAAGCATTGAAAGTATCTGCTGAATTTGGCCATCCTAATGAACACATAAAATGTATATCTAGTCACAGATATTTTAATTGACTATATTAGTTCCTAGCATGTAAATGCACTCAAAACATACCTTCCTTTTTTGTCTTCCTGTCTCATTAACTGACTCAGAACGTGTAGGTGTGAGAATTTTGCTCTGAATTCCAACCCAAAATCTCTCTAGATCTTGAACAACAGTTGCACTGCAAAGAAAATATTTTTTTCTATCAAAATGTTTCATTGTAAAATATGATTAAACACTTTTTTCAACCCTCAGCCAAGAAAATCTATTAAATATTGATTTTGAGGGTTATGCAGTAGAAGTTTGAAAACAATGTCCAGAACATTTATTTTGTTTTTACAGTATTATCATCCAATCTCTTTCTGAAGATAAATAAAATTGGTACTTAGCAGGGAAAGAAAAAGAATGGACACTGTTCTGGAAAGAACTGACTCTTGTGGGGAATAATACATATCCTTACATTGCCCATTTAGATGATCTAAATCTATGATGGTGATCTGATTTTCATGGCATAAGCAGTGGAAATATATATATATATTTAATTTGTCTTCTTATGCCTCGTTTTGTATTCCTCAAGATTTAATGAAGCAAGGACGTCTCCTCTCATAAATCTATACTTCAAACAACATTAAGCTATCAAATATTAAGTTTTTTTCCAGTTACATCAAGCATGCATTTTGTTATAGCAGGTAATTCTTTTTCTTACAGATCTGAAACTTGTAAAGTAATATTAAACACAGTAAAAACTTGTCTTCTCCTGTTTTCTTCAGTAGTTAGTTCACGGGTCATATCCTCCAAAAGTCACAAAAAAGCAGGTTGAAGACAACTTAGGATGATATCATCCAAAATGAATTAACTTGTCTTTAAACTTAACTTTCAAACATTTCCACAAACTGGTATTTTTCCCTGCTGTCCAAAAGGAAATATTTATTTTTTAAAAAATAACAACTAAATAGAGTCTGAACATGACTTATTCAGGGAACTAGTTGCACTATCGCTGTTGCTCCTGTAATTAAAGAAGTCACAGTGTAAAAACCGGTTATTCAAAGATCCATTAATGACACTGTGCTTAATGGAATTATTTACATATATTAATGTCTGTAGGATGCTGTTTACTTAGCTACTTTTTAAACAGTATAACTTAAGACAGAAATTGTTTTATTTAATGGACACAGTGGAAAGGCATAACCTATGAAAAAAAACGACTGTGACAAAACAAATACATCAGAAACAATAGCACAAATGCATGTTAAAATATTCTGTGAAAATAGATATTCTAGGAAAAGAAAGACAAGAAACCAACACCATTATTTACATGAACTGAAGATCTTTAACATCATGTGGAGCAATCCATGTTGTTGTAACTTTCTGTTTCACATCTGAGTTTGCATGACTTATGGCTGAATTCTGCAATTAAAGAGAAATACATATCATTGTATAAGACACAAATGGAATTTTTGTCCATGTAAGGGTAACTGCCTGTACTGCAACACTGATGTCCTTCTAGGAAGTATCAAGTAGTTTTTACGTTAGATTTGTATCACATGTAGAAGATAAGAAAGATAAGATAGACTTGAGAAAGTCTAAATTAAGCTCTACTGATGAAATATTTTTGCCATTAAAAACACTCACTTCTTTTATTACATCAGATTAAAGTATTTAGAAGGAAACCAAGCTTATGTAAGTATTCCAAAGAATGAACACATACCGTCATGTTATGACATTCCAAGCCTTTTGTGTTTGGATCTGTAATTTTAAAAGTACCAACAGGAACATCTCCTTCTAGTTCTCGAGCTTGTAGATTAAATCCTTTAAAACCAGCATCTCTAAGGGCTTCTAAAGTCACTATAAAAACAGATATTTTGAGAAATTTAAGTTTCATACACTACACTTAAGTGGTTAACAGTAAGTTTTCCCTCTCCAGAATATAAGATGGCACACATAGGAACAAACTAAAATTTTTCACAATTAAAAAAAAAAAAAAAAAGAAAAGCTGGGATTTATTACAATTCTTATTAATAACCAAGACTGACAGTAAAAGAAAAAATTAAGTTTGGAGAAGCATTTCTGTGTAACAAAGTCTATTAGAAAGAAACATGAAATATATGATTTACTGACAATTTTACAAGTAATTGTGCCCTACTAATTAATTAGATTCTTTTAAATTAATTGATTTGTTCCCCTATGCATGCTCAGATTACTCCCTGATCAAAAACTTATTTGTTTTCTAATTAGGCCTATAAGAAGTCAAAATAGTTATGGGAGAAAGAGATTTGCAATTCTTTCAACATCCGTTTCAAAAGAAGAGATTAACTTTTGCCTAAGGTTGAATTGCAGAACCTTTTGATTTGTTATAACTGGGAAAAAAAAAAAAAAAAAGAGAGAGAGAGAGAGAGAGAAGACAACTTGGCTCTCGTGTCTGAGATTAAACATAGACCAACCAAACAAAACTCAGTAATTATAAACTACTCAATTTGACTGAAATTTAACTGCTGAAGGAGCTCAGAAAAACATGAAAGAGCACATTTTCGTGTTTTGTGTACATCTGAACTGAAATTAAGTTTCAAGATCATAACAAAAATGTTATGATCTATTATAAATTTGCTCCAGTAATGCCAGTATTGGGAACTTTCACAAATAAAACCAGAATAATGGTTTCTATGACTTAGGTGTGTGGTAGCCATTAAAAATAAGTATCAGCAGATAAAAACCAGGTAACCTGGGAATGACAAAGAAGTGAAGGCAGGGGCCAGTCACGCTGTGACAATTTAACATTTCAAAACACCTGCATAATTAGACTTTCCATTTGCCATCAATTTCAACCCTAATTCACCTCAGGTCTCGCAGGAGGGATGGCATCCCACACTTGAATACAGTGTTAAAGGAAGCACAGTTGGACTCTGAATGTTGGCATATGGCACGCCTGAGGTGACAGAGCAACACATCCACTGGAAGGGCAGCCTGCTGCAGCTCCCTGAGAATAGGTATGGGATTCTTACAAACTGACACCATAAAAAAGTGGTGCTAAAGAAAGTAAAGCAGGGGTAGATAAAACAGTGAAAAATGTCATGGTTAGCAGCATCTGAGAACATCTATGTCACAGTAAGTCTCGTACAACCTCACAGAACAGTCTACAGATCTGTAAATTCATCCAACAGTGTTTTAAAAACAGCTATCAGTAATCAAACAGCCTTCTCATTCTTAAAGGAGTAATTCACATGTGTTTTTCCAAGAATGACAGTTAGAACAGAACTCTAATGCTTCTCCATTCCTCTCCCTAGCTGGCACTTCCCATGGAACCACATCCACACCGCCGGGGTCAGGTGAAACAGCAGCCCAGCTGGGAAGTAACACTCTGTGAAAAACTCGAGTGACTGAGATACAACAGTGGAAATGTGAGGCATTACAACTCACTTCCACTGCCGTGCTTGTTCCACCAAATGAATAAGCAGCAGTCCCAAGTCACTTAAAGTGTGACAGCACCATGCGATGGCATCAGAGTGTGGAAAAACAAGGCTGTCAACGTGTTCCATCCAGAGAGCAACTCAGGATTAGGAAGATAAAAAGCCACAACAGCTCCACCTCCTGCAATTTGATAAAATCTGGGATGCAGCTCTTACAAACATGACTCAAATATCTCGCTCTTGAGTTGTCATATACAGTGTTCTGAATCCCTTTGTATTGCAGAGGGTTGATATGACAGCAAATATTTAAACACAAAGTTAAAGAGCAAATAATTATTGGTCGAGTTTGGCCAGCTGTCTCATGATTTTTACTTTTGCCACTGGAACTACAGCATGAAGTTAAGATATTTGTTATATAGGAAAAGGAAAAATAAATTGAGTATGCATGTTCAATTAGATAAATATGTAAAAACATATATAGATATGAAATATTTGCAAAAAAGGAACATCTCAAGTACAAAAGAATAAGACTGAAATTTAAAAAAATAGATACACTGAGAGAGAAATGGAGGAATTCTGGTGAAGTCTGGTAATTCTGGGAGGCAGATAAAGATTATAGGTCCATCAGATTATTTACCTTGGATTTCATTTCCTGGTTCAAAGTTATCAAAAGATACAGCAATAATATATGGTGGTGCAGATGTCTGTGGTTGAGCTTCATAGTTTGGTAACAGAGAATCACAATCAATTGAAGTATTTGTCTGTGGAAAACCAAGGATTCTGGGCAAAAATATCCCACAGAACAAAAAAACAAAGCAGGAGTGTCTTTTCATCTGTGGAAACAAACAAACAAACAAAAAACAAGATATAGTTTATAGTATCTTCTTTTTAGCAGTTGTCATAGTTGACAGACACCTGCCTTTCTCCAGGGTAGGAAAGGAACCAAACATGGAAAGCTTGGCTTTCATTGTATCCATACAGTTTGAAGAAAATCAATTAAAATAAAATACCTACATACACTGACAAAACAGGGCAATAAATGACACAAGCACTTTAATTCTAAAATATTGAATTATTAACTGAAGATTAAAGTCTCTGGTTACATGACAACAGTCCATTACAGTCATGTTTTTGCATTATGGATTAGGACCAGGAAAGGCTTTACACTTCATTGTTGAGCTGTCAGGTTTAGCCCAGACCTTTATTCAAGAACTCATACATAGCCTTGGTCTCTCAAACTGCTTTTTGTAGATATTACCATGACTAATAAGCTCTCTTTTGATTGCTTTTTCTACTCCCACTTCCAAAAAACATCCAAGAAGTCTATCATTAAATGCTGTGGAGAACTCTCTGAAGCTCTCCAAAATACACGTTTCCTGAAGTACTCAAGAGTTCCTTAAAGTCCTCTGGAAGCATTTCAAACAGAATGTATGAGATGTGTCCAATTTGTACCATCTATCTGTACATCTTAATTTGTGCACAAATGCATACGGCCGTTCATTTTTGTATGTGCTAATTAAAACTAGTAAGAGAATAACCTGGAAGCATGGGGAGAAGCAGCTTCAGAACGCTAATCTAAACATGTGTGCTTACCTCCGAACTTTAACAACATTTTAAAAAAACAACATAGCAAGTGACTGAAGAGTTGAAAGATTTCCTATACAAAGGTGATGAAGGTTTGCATGGTGTCACAATCACTAAATGCAGCAATCAGGAAAGCTCTATGTGTTATTTAACCAGTCTTTAAAGCAGACGGAGACTATCCCTCCCATAAGTCTCATGAAAACGTCATTTCAATGGGATCCTCGTAGGCATTGTGTCTGGGTATCAGTCCGCTGGGTGCGGTTATCCAATCTCTTGTGACTGTTTTGACATAGCCCACTTCTAATTAAATTTTAAATACAGCATGGAGGTGCTATTATATTAACAGATGTGGTAAACAGTGATTTAATATGAACTAGACTATGTGTTGTTGAAATCTTTGTCTGACTCATGCTTAAGATGGAAAAAGATCTGTTTGTAATTAGACGTTCCATTTCAAAGCACAGAATCCTTAGCACCGGCTCAGCTGGGACTGGAAAAAATCTGGAGCTGCACTCTACCATGAAAGAAAACTACCCTGAAACCTTTTTCCTCTTTTACTAGTTAGAGGACAGACAGAAACACAAAACAAGTTGAAACATGGCTGAGGTGCCTTCTCTTTGCATCAGTTAACTTAAGACAGTTCTCTGTCCTCACAGTTACAGAACAACCCTGAAAGTCCCATTATAACATCCTTCGGAACTGAGATTAGGATGAGGAAGTGATGTTGGCATCTTACAAAAGTACAAGTCCGGACTTGGGGCAGGAGCAGAAAATAATTTTCATGGAATATGAGTTTCAATACCAATTCAATGGAGTCCTGGTATATTGGAACAAAAAATTATATTTTTTTTCCCCTAAGAAAATGTAAAAAAAGCTTACAGTAAAAACTTATTAAATAAAAACATAGGGAACTCTGTGAAATAAAATTGATTTGCAAGTTTCTAACAAATCACGGTAAGTTAATTGTATCCACAGGTATAGACAGATACAATCTCATCTTCCCATGAGCCTGTATGGCTCATCTCTGCAGTACTTGAACTGCTACCTTAAGAATCCTCTTCCACATTTAGTTTAGCAGGACTTCAGGCCAACAATTAAATCCCTGGGTACTGTTTAGTTAGCTACTTCATTCAAAGCCTAGTGGACTTGGGAAGAGACACTTTGGTGGTTTGCTACTCAGGAGCCTGGGGCAAACTTCTGAATAGAAACAAAAGTTGTTTTAAAAGCCTTTAAATATAGGGGACTCAATATGATAAATACGTTTTGTGTAATTTGAAAAACAAAACTAAACAAAACAACAACCAAAAAAAAACAGTCTTGGCCAGTTTATCCTGCCAACAGTTCAAGGCTCAGTCCTCTGTACCCCTTTCTAACTCACTCTTTATGAGTATTTTTCTCCTTTCCTTTTTCTTCAATTGACGAGCCAAACCCGTGAGAGTCAGTATCACCAGCTGGCGTACACCCTGTCCACCACATCCCCAGCAACACACCTTATCGACCAAGTGCTGATGCGTGGGCATCCTCCGGTCCCTCTGTGGTCAGCGTGCAGAGCTGCAGCCCGGGAGTGCGGGTGCCCAGCAAGATGAGAGGCAGGAGGGGAACGGGCTGGCCAATCCTCGGCGAGGCGGGGAGCCAGCACGGCCAATCGCACCTCTCCCCTGGAAATTGGGACACCGCAGGTGGGACTCCCCTGCCCAGCCGGGGCGATGACAACACGCACTCCTCGCGGGTGAATCATGCCCCCTCTGACCTTTAGCTCGGCATCAGGGACAGGTAAGGCTTCTGAAGGTTGACAGACTGAACTAATACGTTGATTAAAATCTACAAACTTGTGCTACGCAAAAGCCTTACTAACATTTCATGAGCCAATTGAGTAAAATATTCGACACTTGACTTCAGAGTATCCTGCTGCTGGCTTTTCACTTTTTTACTCTTTTCTTATCATTGGAAACAACATGGAACAATTCAATTCATGGTAATGATGCCAAGCATTTTCTCACAGGAGAGTTAATGAGGCTGTTTTATCTCATGTACCTTGTGGGTAGGATCTGAAGTTCTTGCACCTGGCCTGCATTAAAAACTAAACATTTTTTTCCCTTGGAAGTATTTTCACAAGCTCTCTGCTGAAGATTAGGAATAAAGTCCAAAAGCAGAACGACATGTGAGAGTCACTTCTATTTAACCAGGGACTAACAGGAAATCCATGAACCAAAGGCTGTTCACATGGAAATTCTCCAACTTCTTGATATTTGGGCATTTAAAAGCCACTTAAAATTTTAAATGCCATCAGCATTTGAAGAACATTACCTATTTTAAAAATTAAGCATATTTAACTAACAGTATTCTCTTTCAGTTAATCACCTTTAATTACTGAGCTGGATTTTATTTACAGTATTTCATTATGAAAGACATTACTTCTTATCTACTACTATCCACTGGGGAAGAGATGATAATCTTCCTCTCCTTACTGTACCGCTAAACTTACCATTGATACCAAAGTTATAAACAGGAGGGAAAATGCATGCTACACTCCACAAATACAAGAGCTTACTGGCAGTGCAGTCAGATAAATGACACAACAAGGAATGGCAACTGAAACAAGTAAATAAGAGCTGGGATCTTACAAATGCATATATGCAAGACCTTTCTTGTATAAAACACTAGGGCCTCTACGAAGACTGAATGTCAGCAGAAAGATCACCACATCTTCACTACGAGCTAGAAGATACGGACAGGTAACCAGAACCATCAGGACTCCTACTCCTGGCAACCACGCATGGGACTGAGCACTCCACGAATGCTGAGTCTGGCAGGCAGACACATAAATGTCAGACAATGAATTGCCGTAATCTTGATAACATTATGATTAAGACCCATAGATAAGACAAGTAAAATGCTTTTGTTGGCTATAACACTAATAAAATACTATACTGAATAAGTTGGTAAAGACTCAGACCATTGTTTATAGTCTGAGAGTTGTAAACTCAGTGTCCCAGCCCATATACAACATTACCGCTTGTGATTTATTTCAAAAGAACAGTATTTACACTGCATCAAACATAAGGCACTGATCCAGCAATGATCTACTTGTACTTCAGGACTGCCACATAAAAAAATCTTTTTCAGGTCTCCACCCTTGAAAGGACAATTTTCAGTTCATAAATAAAATGCCAACTGAACTAGAGGTGGCTTCCTGATTCTGGTGAAACTGTGATTACAAATTTCACTAAGTACTGAAATTACAGTGAAAGTGCAGACCAATTCTGTGTTGTATGTGCACAGACCTCCCTGGTGCTGGGAAAGCGTATTATTTCTTCCTAAATAATGACATTGAACTTGTGCCACCAAGGGTGTGTCCCTTCACTTTAGGAAGAAGTCAGGGAACATGGGAGAGGGGCTAGAGTCCATCAGACTGTGAGGAACAGGATCCCTACAAGGCAGCATGCGGAAATCTTAAAGGTGGGCAAAGGGGAAGCCAACTACTTGCCCAAGCAAAACAGCATCTCCTTGGCAGGGAAACACTAGCAGGGTTTTATAGAAATGTTTTGTTTCTTCCAAAAGCTCTTTACATCAAATCAGACCAAAGAGGCTGTTTTCTTTTTCCACACTGACATCAGGACCTCCAACTGTCCCCTTCATTGCACTCAGCAGCCTCCAGCTTGCTCTCTGCAACTTCTGTGCCAAAGACAACTTTTTGCTGGTAAAATACATTGCAACTAGAAATGTTAGAAAGTGTAACAAAGCTTCAGCTAATGTCTACATACATAAATAGCAGTGTAAACGATGTGAGGGTTATTTTCGCTAGGGTCTGGTATCCTTATCGAACTGCTTTGAGGCTTCCAGTATGCAGCACTGATAAACCGCCAAGGCTGGGACTTTGCAGCAGAATTGAGAACCTGTGTGCATGGATACCTCAGGTATGCTGGGAGACGTTGCATGGCAGCACAATAACCACTCCAAAAGGTTTCCAAGGAAAATGTGTTTACAATTGCGGCTTCTAGGATGACTTACATCACTTAATATACCTTACATTGTTCAGGGCAGGTCTGTGGACGTGAAGATGTGAGATTATAACCAGTCATCCTTCACTGAGACCTCCAAACTGAAACGATAAAAACAAGTGAGAAGGGAGAGAAACTGTTTCTTCCACACATAATTTGGACAAAACAAACAAAACAACAGCAACAACAAATATTACTGAACGTCCATGCCTCCTCTCACATGCCAGATGCTTTCCAAAGATCTCCCAGTCCTTTTCTTTGTTTCCTTCTTGCTCAAAGAGGGAAGGCCAAGAAAAATTCCTATAACTGTTCAAACCAGAATTTGCTTCCCTAACACCTACTTTGAAAACCAAAAACAATTTTCTGCAATTTAAATGAAAATATCCTACATTTCTGCTCCAAATAAGATGGTTTGTTCAGTGTACAGTATTTTTGCTATTCAGACGTTATCTTAGCTGTAATCCTCCAGCATATTTTAAGTAACTGGAAAGTACTCAACTGAAATTTCAAAACACATTTTGTAGTCCAAATTTACTGTTAAACCTTCTTCCTAGGCTTTGTGAATTATATCATTAGGATTATAAGAAGAGGGAAGTTTACTTTTCCTTTAAAAACAGTCTTTCTTCTGTGTCAATATTTATATCCTATTTCCTTTAAGTATCCCCACCTTTTTGTTTCTTTGTAAACATTGCACTTCCTATGTCAAATAATTACATTCCCTTCTTAAAAATATGCCACCACATAATATGGCAGAATTCCTTGCAGCTCAGAATAGTCCTAGCCTATTTGCCCCATCCTAGCTAAGTATAGTGTCTCTCTTTACAAAAGGATTACATTATTTTAGTGCATTATAAGAGCCAAATACATGTATTTTATTTTGCACTTCTTAGGAAGTATATTAAATGCACTCTCAAAAAACGAGTAACTGATAATTTAGCAAAACAGTAACATACATTGTTTTTCTAGAAAATAAAAAGATATGAAAACTATCCTTTCTCTCGTATTCAACGTTTTCAGTTCCTTGTCATCTTTAATTGCTTGTCTGCTCATGTTAGCACTTCTTCTCTGATTTAAACCCTGACAGAATTAATGTAAAGACTTGTTCTCTATAAATAACAATAATGGCCCACACCCTGAAAGTCCTAGATGATGTCACTGGGAGCCTAACAGGAGAATTAGTGAGTTTTTTATAAAGGGGGACCACATTTACTCATTTTTATTTATTTATTTATTTATTTATGCCATGGTCGAAATGAGGGTGAAGAAGGTTGTGCTTACTGGTGCCACACACTTCTGTGTTGCTCAGGAGCAACACCTGTCACGAACAGTATATACAGCAGCAACGACATCCGAACGTTGCGTCATCTTATCTTGCGTTGTGCAAGCTAGCAAATCGCGTTGTCCCCGTGTGCTTATAAGGTGAGTGTTTGGGCGTAGCTGCAAATACGCAATACTTCATATAAGCCACAGTGACTACCATTTGTTAGTGCTTTACCAGACTCTATACTCAGATTGACGTAAAGAATTCAAACATTGCTCATGGAATGGGAGACATAGGAAAGGGATCTGACTACTCAGGTATGCAGTCCAAAAGAAATCTAGAACCTTAATATTAACAACCAGAATTCATTGTTTCCACAATCCCAGAGAAGCTCAATGGTCTCTCATGCACGTACCACCTACTGGATTTACTGAAATGCTACGTTTGTACGTAATTTTGTATCTGTGGATCTAGAATACTTCTGGCATGGTTCAAATAAGAAAATTGTTTACGGGCTATTTGTAAGGCCCTGGGGCCTAGAGGATTCATCTATAGTTAATGAAATGCACATAGATACGTGATATATACAAGGGTGGCCCATTGATGAGCAGGCAGTTAGGGTTCAGTGATACAGGTTTAGCTTTAGAATGCCTAGTAATCCAACAGTACTGGGTCAAAAAAACACAGCTACATGGTGCAAAACGCTGGTTACTGTAAACTCACTTTGCTGATGCACATTCACACATTAAAAAATCTTAACTAGTTAACTAAGTTACCTTAACTAAGTTAAGGTAACTTATGAGGAATGTAGTTGCATGTCCAGAACTGATACCCTTGAAATTGGTACCGCTACGTGACCCGATAGTGCACAGATCTGGCATTAACAATCACAGAACTCCAGCCAAGAGCTGCTGTTCAGTCAGAACAGGGATGCTCCTTTGGATTTCAAAATCAATGTAGACACTTGGGATCCATTTCTTCAAAACCATAACCCACTAGGAAGGTTATTATTTATCTCTACATCAAAGTGTAATACAGCATGTTTCCTGATAATGGAATACAATTTCAGCTTTGGGGGTCTCAGCTTTATTATTTGTAGCAGCCAAAAAGCAGTTATTGAAGAAACATGAGTATTTTTTGTTAGGCAGAGAGGCTGATTTTGCCTAACAACGTGTGCACAACTACTTGAATACAAGAGCGTAAAGGAAACAGAGGCATGAAGGAAGGTGTGATGGGCTCATGGGGTTTCTGATAATATCAAATTCCCAAGCAATAGCCAGTTAACAACATATATAGCCAGGACTTGATCAACAAGTTATTTGATATTGTACAGGTTTCCAGCAATAAATAATAGGACTTCCCTTGCATCTTTCCTATTTCTCTGAACACGCCTTAAAAATAGTAATGAAGTAATCCACACGGCTTCTTCTGAGACAGGGAAGTGCTATTACTACTTAATTTTACATGTGAGGAAACCAAGTCACGGAGGGATTAAGTGACTTGGCCAAGGTCATACAGAAAGTTCGCTGCCATACGTGGTATGTGTCAGTCCTTGTCAGCACTCGGTGACACTCCCTGAGTTCACTCACCCATTTTCTCTGCATAGGCTAGCATCTTCAAGATTTCTTAAGAATCATCCTATACCCTAACCCTGAGAGAAGAAACGTCGCCAGCCCAGGTGAGAGTCAGGCTGAGCATGATCCCCAGTTAATGGCTTTTGTGTTAATTCATTTAGGACTCCTGATTATCTTCTGGATTGTACTTTATTTTCACCTCTGCCAGGAATTCCTCCTAACGGGCTCCTCTAATTTAAAACTATGTAGCTACGCAGGACAATAAATACATGCAGTAATTATTTTAAAAAATAGATATGTATTTCTCTCAGAACGTAGGTAGAACATAAAACTCCCCATTTCTACTGCACTAAGGAACAAGCTAAAACCTAAACTTTTCTTCTTTACTCGATATAAATTTGACAGCCCAACGTTTCAAAGAATTCGTCATACTGTGTATACTTGTGTGACCACACATACAGACAAAACACAGCCTAATACCTCCGATACAGACACTGTTACATTACAGATGTAAATCTGTAAGTGCATAACCCTCATAATGATTAACAGCAGGAATAATCTCAAAAATTAAAAACCACATGCTGAAATATTTCACTTTTACAGCAACTTTCCAACAAAAATCTCGGATGTAATTTTATGTGTAAGCATTTCTGCCAACTCCCGCTTTAGCTAAGACAATGCATTTCACAGATTACTACTTCATTGTGTGCTTGTGTAGTCAGAATATTTACTGTACTTCATGTGATGCCTAAGGTGAAAGACTTAAGGGCACATCAGGTCCCTGTCTTCTTTCTGGTTAAGCAGAAACTCGAGCTTTGTCTTAGGTTTCAGTTCTCTAAACATCGCCTTAGTTTATGAAATTTCTTCAGACCTTCCACACTTTAATTCTTCTGTTCCTGCATTTGAACGAGCACCCCGAATCTCTCTTCATATTCATTCCAAGAAGATTCCAACTTTCTTTAACTACTTATTCAAGTTTGTAACTTTATTCACTTTGAAATTTCAAAAGACGAGAAGATCCTGCTAGTTGCAATACCTTTTGTGATTTAACTTACTTTTAACTTTTATTATGTTAATTTGCATTTAATTTGTCTTCTCACTGAATTATGACCTTTTTATAAGGTCAACATGACAGACGACAAATAGTGACCATCTCTGAAACAAAAAGAGGAGGTAAGTACCAAAACAGCCAGTTTAGATTGTGGAGGTTTTTAAGTGGTTAACCTATAAGGGGAAGTTAGATGTGTTGGACAGGGTAGGAGAGAAACATTACTCTTTTATCTGCATTAAACTGCAAATTGAGAAACTGGACATAGCCAATGAGTCAGCACTTAAGTGTTGGCCCCATCACATCCAGCAAAGGAATGAACACGGGTACCACTTCTGGATGGTCAACAGAAGTGATCAGTGCCTTTTGCTCCACAACTGGGAAAACTCCGTTATCCCCTGTGACCAACACAGTGAAGACTGCATTTTCCTCAGCTGAAACAGGAATGCTGAGGTACAGCCACAGTCAAATCGAGAAGCTCAGGAATTAATTGGTATGTTCAAGACAAGAGCCAAAATTAATAGCTGTTCCGTCAATGCTGGTCAGACTAGATTTCGGGAGGTTGGTCCTGCACCATACTGCTGAAATCCCCCTTCCCCTCCCTCACTTTCTTCAAATTCAGGTCTAAGTCTCTTGCAATCTTTACAACCTGTTGTAAAGCATCCCTGTGCCAATAACAGTTCAGTTCCTCTATTATATTAGTAGAAGAAAAGCAGGGCTGATGTTCTTTTACTTATGTCACTGACTCAGTAATCCACCTTTTCAGTTCATGCATTAGCAGTACTGTTACAAGAACAGGAGTGCCTTTTCTTTGGGGCAGAAAGAGTCATTCTGTGAACAAAACAATAGGCATAAGAGCTGGGGGGCTGCCATCTATTCCTTGCTCTGTCACCAATTTCCTGTGTGACTCTAACAAGAAGTCATTCATCTCTATATGTCTCACCTAGAAAATGGGATAATAATATTTAACTATTTCATTGGGAGGTTTAATGGTTGTGAAATGTGCTGAGCTCCTTGGAAGGAAGCTGCTGTCAGAGTAAACAGTAATAGCATGATTATATTTGGTGGGAAGGTTTTAGGAGAGTCACTTTGTATCATCAATATTACAATTTGGCATTACACAGGCAAGCCTGGCTAAGCAAGTGAATCACTTACCAAGAAACATGCGTTTTACTTCAGCTGAGGCATCTACGCACATTGTATGGAAACCAAAATTAAAGAGAATGGTTAACACCTTGTAAGCCCAAGGAAAGGTACCTTCTTTAGAGAACACCACATAATTTTCTTCAGTCTTAGAATCTAACTGCAAGCACCAGCCTACAAAAGGTCACGTCTAAAAAACATGTCTAGGGGCTCTGAAACCTGCAATAGACAAGTATGTCCCACCACATGACAGATCAGTTACAGACAAAAGCACACATATTAGTGCCTTGTTGATTTTTCCTTTGATATTTTAGAAAACACTGGGTCTTGAACTAATCGGTCTTCCATTGACATATTCTTAGATGAGAATGCTACTATGGATTCTGAACACATTTGTGGAAAAAACATCTAATCCATGAAGTCAGCGGGCAATGCAGATGCTTGGCATTTCATAACAAACAAAACAACAAAAACAATGAAAAAACAACAACCACCAACCCACAGAATAAAACCGACAAAAAAACATCATGTTTTTTGCAACTTCTCTTTTTGTAGGTATTTAATGTTAGACACATACCAGATAGCTCAAACTTCCCAGAGCCTTTCCTCTCTCCAATGTCTCACTGTCTCCCTCTCTCTCGTTTTCCATCTTAGTTTTTTTTTTTTTTTTTTTTTCAGGTTTTAGGTTTAGATTCCTTTAATTCACAAGAGGGTGTAACATCAAATACTCTTCTGCACTCCCTTTTGCCAGCATAACACAAAAAACGTAATGAGTATTTACCACAAATTCAAATACCTCATTCTAACAAAATGACTGGTAACTTATTTTGGGGCAACAACTTGAAATTGATGCTTCTGCTTCATACTAATCCTCATTTCATTTGTGATAAGGCATTAACATCGGTCAGCTAAATCCTGTGATGTTTTAATGGGATACAACATCAGTGAACATATGTTGTTTTCCTCTTCAAATTAAAAGGTAAATCAATGCTTATATACACTGTTTGTAAATATCTGTTTCCCTAGAACTAATATCTTAATAAATAAATAAATAAATAGATATCTACATCCAGTACCTTGACTACAGGAAATAACATGCAACTTTTTTACTTGGAAAAGAACTTAATCAAGTATTCACTTTCACCAAATGCATATTACTAAATAATAGGGAATTAGAACTGTATTACCTAATAGAGAAAACAGTATACAAGGGACAGAGAAAGCTATTCTTCTATAATTTTCTGGTGAATATATTCTCAAAGGTTCTCATGGCATTGTCATGGCTCTTATGGGATTACAAGAATGTATAATCATTGCAGAAAAAAAGTCTTGTAATAGTAGTGGCTCTGCACCACTAGTCCTACCAAACTGACCCGATTCACAATGCCTTAGAAATTCAACGGAATTTTCCCTAGGAAACGCCTGTCCCCAGGATATTCATATTTCAGAAGAAAAGAATAAATCTTGGGAAAAACATGATGTTCATGTATTTTGTCCAACACAGGGCAACTAGCTATCTAACTGATTGAATGAATTACACCTTTTTGCAACCTCTCCACAGCAACACAGGTGAATAAACATCCTCTCACACTTCAGTCACACTTCCAGGTTTCATTTTTTAATGATCTGGAGATCTTACAATGTCACTCTAGGGCCTGTTGAGCTGCTGCCTGGTTGCAAAGTAACCAGTGCTGAGTGGAGTCAAGAGACGTCATTTAAATGGATTTGTAGGTAGCAGCACTTGTGAGTTCCATCATCAAATAACTTGACTGAAGTAAACCACAGTAGAATCAGAGCCCTGTTATGATATACAAGTGGCCAGAATACATATATAGCAGGTCAACAGGATAGAATATTCATTCTACAACCAGCACCTTGGGAAGCACACATGAAATAATTACCCAAGTCGCCAAAATAAGAAACATTTACCATTTGCTAGGGCAATTTTCCAAAACTCAATTGCACAATGACTGTTGAAATGGGAATTAGAAACGTAGAACCATTGTGCTTTTTTCTGCTTGGCAGTATCTGAGTAAATCTAACTCTTTTAGCAGCAAGGTTTAGAACACCGAGTAGAGGAAAATTATGAATTATGTTAAATGTACAGATATAGAAAGACCTGAAGGGACTGTTCCTGGTCTCTTACTACTTTCTGTCTGTTTCTGTGCTCTGAAAAGCCTTTGTGACAAGCATCTTTTTAATGTATAAGCTTTCTGAAGTGCCCAGTACCATCTCTTGTGTGACAAAAGATAGTAGATATGCTACAGGAGAGAACGCTAAACCTCTGAAAAGGCCTTGGATTAAGTTCAGTCCAAATTTTAGAACCAGAAGGCGTCACCTGCTTTGCAAATTGTTATAAAATAGATATACAATGACAAGGCCTATCCAACACCTATAACTGATCATTCACTAAAGCTAGGGCTTGTCTAGTATGACTTTATACTCGAGAATCTGCAGATTTAAAATGAAATCAGGTCACCTAAGTTCCAAATACTCGCTTTCAGCACGAGGAACGCACCAACTACATTGTATAAACTGACATCACTGACAGGTCTGTACAAATCTATAGTTGCTCATAACAACAACAGACATTTACAACTGAGAACGAGTCCTACTTTTGACTCAGAAGGCAGTGCCTGACATCAGGAGCTAATAATCAACACAGAAAAATGTGAGCTTGGCATGACTGAGGTAGGCATTAAAAGACGTACAGCTGGGAGTGGATAAACCAGAACGGGCAAGGTGGAGACTATTAAAATCTGGCCTATTTCTTCCACTGAAATGCTTATCGGAGACCTGTACAAGTATAAGGCACTATACAATTTGTATGCAAAACCAGTAAAAAAGAACAGCTCCTCAAAAAAAAAAAAGAAGTAGAATGTATATGTCACGTTTAGGCAAATTAGCATTGAAGAAAAACAGGAAAATGTGAAGAGGCATTTAAAACACTAAATGAAGAAGTTACAGATTACTTATTTTCCTCTGAACATTGCTCATGATGTTCACATTCAGCTGTACTGGAGGAAGAAAAACGATATTGTGTTGTATATACTGCCCAGCTCATGCCCAAACTCCCCAGTTGACTCTGTTCCTATCTAACTGGAACTGTGTGAACTTGTCAAGAATGTACCATACCCACGCGGCTACAGAAAATACTTTGTCAAGATTGCAGAGTTCCTAAATTGAATAAACTCTCCTTCCTTGCTCAGGAGTATGAAATAGTTGTAATTAGAAAAGTAGTAGGGGAGAAAGGGAGCTGGAGAACTGAGAAATCTGTAAGAAGAGTAAGAATTGCACACATTGTGGAATTTACCTAACATAAGCACAAAGCAGCAATAAAAGACTGAGAATACTAACCATGGCCTTCAAATACAGCTCTTTTGCATTCAGCCTGTGGTAAGAGCACTGAGCAGGTCTTTGAAAGCCAGAATCTTTCTATTTTTCTCCCCATGTAAACCCCCAGTACAGACATGTACAAGAGCAAGTCATACATAAAGAACAAAATGATCGATGATCTAGCTACTCTTTCAATGAAATCTGCTCCTTTTTCCTGTATCAACATTAAATGTTTAGTAGTTAACTACTAAACATTTAATGTTGATACAGGAAAAAGTTAATAATATCAAAGCATAAAAAATAATAATAAATAGTATTTGAAATGTATCACATTAATAATTTTACAGTAGAAAAAAATTACTTTCTTTAAAATTCAAATACATAATAAACCTCACAAGGTAGTGTTTATGCGGTTAGGTTAGCTGCAAGGTATTTAAAGTTTTATGTGTTTACAGTTTATACTCTGAAAGTGTTTATGTGTTAAGTGTCTTTTAATTGTAAAGGGCTGCTTTGTTGGAAGGGTGCAACCCAAAGTTCAAGGGCTGACCATGACCTGTGCCGTGATGACTTGGAGCCCTAGGGAACTGGGATGTTCCTTAATTTACCATGACGCTGGCTAAGACATCACCAGATTTTCTGCCCTCTTGGTTAATGGTAACCTTGATCCTCATTCCCTCACTACAGAAACATAGGCTAGTTAGGATATACACTTTCCTCCATATGCTGTGGCAGTTTTATGAAAATAAAATGGAGAGCAGAAAAAAAAATAATAGAAAATCTGGGCAAATAAATTCATTCAGAGGCATACAACTGATCGGCTTAAAAAAAAAAGGCAATTTTATTTGAGCAACACGGTATTGTCAATCCCTATGATTCAATAATTAATTTCTTTAGGCTGAGAAGAAATAAATGATTACGGAAGAATATTGGCTTTCTTCTTTTCGCTCTAGTTATGCAATTGACCATTTAATCTGTATTTTAAAGACTGAGGACAGGAAATATTATTTATTTAACCACATAACTTTTTAATGTTAAATTTGCAAATTTGCAATCCTGGACTTCAAACAGATGGGGGACAGATAAGAATACCATCTGTATAAGTCTCACTCTCCAGTATTTAACAGCCACAGCAATCCAGAAACTAAAAAGGAAAGTGCAGCATTAGTGGCACTCTGATTCCAGCTAGCCACAGCTATTTATTTTGACAGAAAATGTAGACATATGTTGGAGGAGGAGGGAGGGATTTGAGAGGGAGTGCTCTGTGTTGAAAACAGGATATGATGAAACAGCTTCATTAGGCTTACCCTATCATTAATTTTAGGAACATATCTTGCAGCACCCTAAGGATATCTACTCTTTCCTGGCTTTGTGCTCCAGAAGCTCACACTGAACTGATAATAATTCTAGACCATAAACTTTTCTAACCTCATCAAGGGTCAGTAAAGCAAATTATTTACTGCATTCCAAAGTTCTAGACCAAAGCATTAGTCTTGAATTAGTCTTGAGTTGCCAACTCAATAGTCTTGAGTTGGCAACACACTTTAGTAACCTGAGTTACTTTCTAATTAATGACCTATCACCTATTTATATTATTCTGGAGCTTAGGATAGAAAAAAATGAGACCTCAAGAAATAGTTTGCTTGTCACACAAAAAAACACTGGATGCTACAATATTAAAGTGCTAAAGAAGAACAAAAATTAAAAGCATAGCATAAGGTGGCCTAACATACTTTCAGTTGGCAGGACTAGAAACCACAAATGGCCTACTGAGCAAGTACAGAAGCAAACTTGAAGGTACAGGATCTACAGATACTTTTCTAATAAAACAGTTTCTAAAAAATAATAAAAGGTTAAATAGAATGTGAGAGAAAATGTATTACTAACTGATCTGATATTTTGAGTAGCTGTTTTTTCTGATAGTGAATAAAACTAGGTTCCTAAAAATGAAGCGTGAGAACCACTTGCCACTGCTAGTAGCAGCAATGGTACCTGTCCGCTCCCCTTACACACGTACCCAAGTGATACCTAGTGTTACGAAAATAGGAGGGTGTCTGCTTCGACCATCGGCCAGGCTAGGTGAGGGACCCTTCCATGCTCAGAAATAATGAAACAGGAGAGGTGTGGATACACTTACATATACGAAGAACATTATTTACCGGTAGGGCCTGGGAAACAAGCAAGTTAGGTGTGACAGGCTTGAGCAATGCCTGTCACTATTTCTACAGATAGCTTGCTACATTGAAATCAGGCCCGTGATACATATTTCTAGGGGCTTGATTGGCTGAAGTTGCATCATAACTCCATTTTCAACTTTGTACCCAAAACATTTTTGCAGACCAAAAACTATTTTTATCCCAAGGCCTGTCGCATGATGACAGGAAATGTACTTTTAAAAAAGCGATGGGGAAGAACACAAATTACCCAGGGAGAGGCAGGCGACACTGCACATGATATGCTTATTCTGTACCGATCAGTTCTGAGAAGTGTGATGCACACCAGTGTCTGTACGCAGGTAGATCAATAACTGACAGGAACAAGCATTTCAACTCCATTTATTTGCCTCTTTTAAAGCAGCAGAAGAAAAAACTTGCTGGGTGGCTCAACTATCTCATTTACATAGATGAAAATTTCTGGATGACTTGGAACAATTTCTTGGATGTGAGCTACTTTATACTTTATAATTAGACATGAGGGCCTCTCAGCTAAGATTTGCTATTGCTGACAGTCAATAAGTTCCTTATATCCTCAACTTGTGAGCTAGTAATCGACCCAAAGGAACATTTTTGTACCATCATATGACCCTGACACTAATACCAATTTGATGTACTTTTAAAACCAATGTATAAAATGGTCAGTCAGGAAATACAATTTCTATTTTAAACTGCATCAAACTTTTTAAAGTCAAACATTCAAACCTGTAGATTTTAATATATATATATATGCAATAATTATTATTGCACTACTCCTAGAATATTCTTGATGCTTAGGCTATATATTCTACTTTTTGTTATCTAGCTACAATTTCAGCTCTGTCTAATATCTTCAATTTAAATGTCTTAATTAGACACTTCATGGTTAAACAAACAAATGCTTAGCAGCGTTAGTCTTCATCGATTACATTTCCATGAAGAACTTTTACATTTTACTTCACTCATTCCCTTTCATCAAAGATTCAAAAAGCATACTTGCTACTCTCTTATAAACCTATGCTGGTTGCTTACTTAGTTATCATGAGTAAAATATCACAGAAAAAATAAAAAATAATAATAATAATAATAAAGTTTTCTTGTAATTACTTTATCAAAAAACATATATTCTCCCTCAGAATGGTGCAGTAGATCCAGTGCAGTGCCAAAGAAAGTACATACAAATTTTGAAGAACAAGTGTGTCCTTGGAGCTGAGTTCGAGGAGTTGGATATGAACATTCCTAACGTTAAAGAAATTTACAGAGGGCATCACATATGAAGCCAAGGAGACGGCAGTGAGTGGAACAGAGAAACTTGAGTGCAGCAATACATAACAAGGTTACAAAACAGTTAGGTCAAACTTGTGGGCGTAGATTGAAATGCAGTAGAGAGAAATTTGAACTTAATATAAATCACAGCACTTCACTTTCTTCTCTGCCCTTTTTACCAAAAATCCCCCTGCCCTCTTGTTCGAGAATACCGCAGTTTCATTTCTGATCTACACTACTTCGCTGCTTTCAAATCCATGAAAAAAATACAGCTATCAAGGATGTTTTCTCAGGTCACTCCTTTCACTTTACATAGAAGTGAGAAGTCACTGCAGAATGTTCTCTCGTGATGCTAGGTCATTAGAGTTGTGCTGAGTTTTCACTTTCAAAGGCAGAAGCAGGTGAAGTCCCACCCCTTCAGAAACTAACACTAAAACAAATACCCATGTGAAAATACCTGTTCAGAATTCTTAATATTTTCTTTAGGTGAATTTGAGATCTCTCCACTAAAAGGGAAAACATAACTTTCTTTCTGTAGACAGCCAGTTCCCCAAGGCTGGAACAATCTTCCATGTTGTTTCAAAATACTAAACGTGCCTGGAATAATACCTGAAACAAATCCAAAATAAAAATGAAAAGTGCATAACAGCAATTTAACCCTAGCACAGATTCATTTCATTCAGAAATTCCTGTGGGGCACTCTACCCTGGGATATGATGACACACCTTATTTACCTAACGGAACAATATGGATAAATAGTAAAATAGTAAAATATAGTAAAAATAGTAAATATAGTAAATATATATGTATTATATATAAATACTTAGTGCACCTAATACCGTATGTCTTTTATGTCTTTTTTGTTGTTGTTGTTTTTGTTTTTTTGTTGTTGTTGTTGTTGTTTTTGTCTTTTATTCGTATTGCAATAGACAGAAGTGCAGTAGTGGATGAACGTATTACAGAATCATAGGATAATTCAGATGGCAAGGGATCTCAGGAAATCTGTGGTCCAAAGCTGTTCATATCTGTTGGATTACAGATACGAGGTCAAACCTCTTATAGTCCTGCTAAGGGTCATATCTGGCCAGGTCTTGAACACCTCCAATGACAGAGACTGTGCAAACTTTTTGCACAACTTGTTCCAATGCTTGAGTATATCTCTATCTTTACTTTAGAAGAGCTCAGCTTCTTTTCCAGATTTACATGACATGGTACATAATGAGCTTTTCTTGTTGCCTACGACATAGAAATCTAGTTAGATTCAGAAAATGAGTACTTCCTCTAAGAAGAGGAGGCAGGAAAGAATACAGGAAAGGGTAATATAACCTGGGACATGAGCTTGACCCAGATGCTTTGGACCAGTCTTAGAAGTTTGAAAGTAAATAACCATATTGCATTAGAGTACTGTCCAAAGGCTGGAACGTCAAAGTTTAATCCAATTGCAATTAAATGGCAGCATAAATGTAGGTTTAACCTATTAGGCATGTAGGATTAATTTATGCTTTTCTTTAAACTTTGCTGATTTATGACCTTTTGTTTTGGTGTAAATGTTTTATTACTGTTGCAATATTACTTAATAAAATGATAGCAGCTGGGTTCATGCATTTCAAATAAGGATCTTCATAAGACATTTTTTGTAACCATAGTTTCAAGTGTTATACCTTTGCTTTGATTTTTTGATCCAAACTGATTACAGGTTTTAAAATAACATGCACGTCCAATTGTGTATCTAGTGCACACAGCATTTAGCATGCAAGCTAGCCTGCCGGTTTGCCAAACAACATGCTCAACTTGATGGCATTTTTGTCTCTCTATAACACACAAAATGTGAACTTTGTAACTGCATTACAACCAAAATTCCCGGAAACGCTTAAGGCATTGATGGCTAAAAGCCTACTGGACTAGGGAAAATTGCTGATGGAGAGGGAAGGCAACAGTACTCCTTGCACAAAAGTACTACAGGCTGAAGACAAAGCATTAGTACCACTTGAGGCCTTTTAACCTTCCCTTTTTGAACTATTTTTTTCCTTCCTCATTCTTTATCACTTTCCTGCAGCATCGCTGACTCCTCCATCAGACAGAAAGAACATTGTCCTCATGTGGGAGCTGTGACTTACACCAACTTCCTGGCTTGCCAAGTTTGGTTGTAAACCTTCACGGCCCTCTGGCAAAACCTGCAGACCTGAAGCTTGATTAACAAACTAGGCCTTGGAACACCCACAAATACACCGCTCTGCAGACCAAACCGGAGAGGACAATGTTTTCTAGACTAAGATGCCTTTTGTTTTCTCTGCTGTGAGATACTTTGGTACCCCATGTAGTATTCAAAGTATGACAAGGTAAGTGACACACTAACAGTGATCTCTGATTTCTGAGACAGAGCCAACATGGGAATAGACACCGCTCCTGCTGTGGTGAGGGGCAGGACCTGTTTTGGCATGGGAATGGAATACACATGGGAGCCCATTTCCTATCAGTGTTTCATTGTCTCATAACTCTGGGTATAAGGGAAGGTGCACATGGAGACCCACGCACAGAAGAAAAGGCAGAAATGAACTGAAGAGAGCAGAGCAAAAAAGGACTCTCAACGGGGGAGGAACGGGCATGCAAACAGGCCCTGTTTATAGGGAAGTACGACTCGCAGGGAAACTTCCTGTGAAATGGAAGAGAAGTCCCTGCAGCATGCAAGCCATTCCTCTTACAAGAGCAGTGAAGTGTACACGCTCTCTCCATTGGACAAATACAGCTGCCCTTAAGATTTAAAAGACCGTTTTCAGAAATAAACAAATACTGCACTTCACACTAGTAGTATTCCCTTCCGTACACCGGTCATTCATGAAAATTCTTTGAACTCAAAGTTTCCTTAATTACAAACACCTAGCATGTCAACTAAGACAAAGATCATGTTTTTTTGAAGTGGCCACTCTGGTCTCTTGCTATCAGCCGTGGTGTTAGGCTTAATGCATGATTATCACCTTTTGGAGGCAGAGACCGGGTATTATGTCTTTGAAGCACAATGAATCCTAATTAGGTATAATCAATAATAATTATAGTTATGTAATGGAAAATAAGATGAGGAAAAGCAAACAGCTGAGATCATAATAATTACTGTGTATTACGACTGATAGGGAAACTAGTGTAAGAAGCTGGTCAACCAAGGAAACAGGTGACTATTTCTTCGGCTTTAGAGTTGAAAAAGCAAAGCTGAAGTGTATTAAATGCCACACTAAACGCGATTTATAACTTAAGCTCTGGAAGTAGAGCTATGCTTTCTTTTTACCTGAGGTACATGCAACTCTGAGGGTTTTGCTGAGGTAATTTCTTTGGAATGAAGCAATTACCACCTACGTGGCAAATTGGAAGGGTTACATTCCCCTGGTAGTAATCCTCTCCTCCATTTAGCCAGAGGACAGGGAGGAGGAGGAGATGACTTGAATGGAAAGAACAGTCAGAACTACAGAGAGTTCTACTGCAAGAGTGAAGAATCACTAGGTGTTAATCTCACAGTACATGATTTAAAAGCTCTCCACGGGGAGTGTAAAAGCCTTCTACACAAATGAGATAAGAGATAATTTGGTCAAAAACTGAAACTGGGCTCAATGACACTTCTGATCATCTGCTTTATGTTCCTTCTGAGCATCGAACTCTGGCATTCCCAGGAACATTGCACAATGCTGCCTTGCTAACCCAAGATGCATGTATCTATTTCTTTCACTGACAGGTTCACATTTAAATGCTACACACCCAAACGATAATTACATGCTACAACTATATATATATATGTGTGTGTTTTTTTGCTTTCCAATCCATGGAGAAATCATGCTACAGCTGTGTAATAGTAACAGCACACACACATATATGCGTATATGCATACATGTAAGTATTTTTGTAGGTGTATTTATTGGGAAGTATCAACTAGCACTTCAGAAATTGAGTTTTATAATTAAAATAATGTTTTATCTTCCAAACAATTGTGTATAAAAGGCAGCATTTCAGAACAGGTCAGGACTTTAAAGAAAGAGAAAGGAGTATTGCACAGATCCAAGCTTCTTAAGTCAAGCTTCTTAAGAACAGCTGTGTTATTCTGAACAAGATGGGACAACAGTACAACTTGGATACATGCTTATGTTCTTCTTAGTGCAGTTAAAACAACAAATAAAACATGGAAATCTCAACCTTCTGGCTGCAGTTCAACAACTGTATTATGCAATCTCTATGGCCAATCAATAGCACTTTTAGTCCTCTACCTAATTGGACAACTGTATTTTAATCACTGTAAAAATAAATATCCCATCTAAGCTATGTTTTCTCAATTGTCTTTATTACTGTTGGTTCCTATCCAGTTCTTATGCGAACAAAGAAGTGCTCATGTTAATCTTAAAAAACATGCTCTCTATAAGCGTTCCCTATTGTGCAAATTCCTGCTCTTGCTACAACCTGTAGAGGTGTATGAATGTCAAACACAGCACTGCGAAGACCCGAAAATGTCAGACTCAGATCTGAGTAGGTCTAAGATGACCCCATGTTTTGCAGCTTATATTAATGAAGACAAAATTGTGGCATGACGGTGCTGAGAAGTAAATAGTGCAAAGCAGGTGTTTCAGTACAGTGATGGACTGCGTTCTGCGTGCAGCTCTTAGGCCACTTCCAAGCTTCAGAGCTAACTTCGGTTCTGACTGCTCCACAGAGAACCTGCTGACCGCTGAGGCCATTCTCGGCACAGGCTCTCACGGCTGTGCTAGACCTGTAGCAATTCAGCATACAAAAAGACAGGGCAGTAAGCAATAAGTTATCGTGTGGCAACTATGGCAAATGGAAGCTTTAGATCCTTTTATTCTTCCAACACTTTTTCGTATTTTTGCTCTGCAGTAAGAACCTACTGCCCAGCCTTCTTCAGGCCATCAGGTCACTGCGATCAGGTGAAGTTTCTGTTCAGCTTTCTTGAGTTCCTCCAGACCGATGTTCCATCCGTTAAATGGATCCCTTAGAGAGTATATTATTTTTTTGCAATAAATACGAATGCATTTGCAATGTATGGCATAAACAGACCACCCGATAACCCGAATGAACTCTCTGATGGTTACAATGGCCACGTGATGCTGAATACAAGGTGTAATTGTATAACCATCCTTATGAAGAAATATTCATCTAATCTAAACCATTAATTTAAAGACTTTCATTCTTAATAGGAGTATGTCTTTCAGACTCTGGATAATGTATTGTTAACGTCTTACCACCTTTCCACAAAAGGACAGCATTCTTTTAGCCACTGGAATGATAAAGATTAATATGTATATAGATTTAATGTGTCTTTTAATTAGGTTTAACAAAGGAAACTATCTGGGAAAGTAAATTCAAGGTCAGATGTCTAAGGACCACCTGTCAGTGATTTACCACCCTGCAGCACTTTACAGGTTGAGAACTTCTGCAAAAAATCAGGAAAATGCATTAAACTATTTGCTGTAACTGTACATTCATACCTCTCTTTGTATTACCTACGCATAAAAATGCCTTTGCATGTCTGCTTTAAAAGTGTTAATCCATGTCCTGATCCACAGGGTAAGATATTAATTACATACTTGAAACTAGGTCACTGGGTATAGTTTTCAACATTAATTGAAACTAAGCAATACAGCTGGGAATAAAAGGATAATAGAAGTGAAAAATGGGATATGAAAAATGAAAAAAAAAAAAGAAAATATAAACATGTTTCAAGTCAGACAGAAGTAGCTGAGGTAGTACATACATCTTACAATTAGGCAATCCACAGGATTCAGCTGTGGAGCCAGACACTCTCAGCTTCACTTCTGTGTTCCCAAAACAGCTTTAATTTAAGGAATATATTATTTTTGATTTCCAACCCTTCCTATATCAATGCCAAACTAAAACAGTCAGGATGAGTTTGTAGCTTCCAGTAACATTAATCGCACTATTTTATTTTTAAATCATGATCGACAAACCTGTAGTCTACAGATGTAAAGACCTAAATTATGGAATAATTTAAAACAAACAAAAAAGCACCAGCCATCCAGCCTACATTAAAGTGCTATATAGATGTAACTTTCATGCATCGGTTCCTTACATGCCATGTAATTTTCTACAGAATGCAGTATGCTGAATAACATCACAACACACCTGATTAAAATTGGAGCCATTTCATTAGGTACAGCCATACGATGGTCAGAAGAAAGACCCATCCTGGACCTTTCAAAACCTATGTGACACACGTCAGGATTCACTTGGGAGATTGTGCCTGAAACAGCTCAGAAAGCTGCGCGCGGTTAGGTCGGAGCACAGGTTGTGAGGTTTCCTGATGGCTAAGCATGATATGACATGACCGTTGCCACAGCAAAGGAGCTGTAAACTGGAAGAGATAAGGTCTTCGTCCTGCAGAGCTGGCTAAGCTCTTACCTATGGGCACTAATCTAAAGACAGATACACAAGCGGACCTTGCAAAGTAAAGCTTGATGAGATTGGGGATGATATAAACTGCTGCGTAATCCCTGGCAGATGCACATTAAGATTACATATGAAGCACATTTGGAGGTGTATCCAAGGCCTTACCATTCCTCACATCTGCTCTATCATCAGGACTGTCTTAAGCAGCTCCTGATGAGAGCAGCTCACGGACAGATGTTGTGTTACTGGTACGCTGCTGGAGTGATATGAGCAAGCAGAATTAAAACTGCGTGGACTCCAAACTAATTCTCGACTTCCTGTTTTCAAATGTTTGAGTTCTGCTGAACTTAACAGTCTGTGAGAATATCACCTATTACACCATTAATATTTCTCGTTATTTTTTTTCCCTGTTAATTGTACCACCAGCAATGGAAGCAGCAGTATTTAGAGTTCCCATCCAGGAGCAGCAGCCAGGCTGATGGTTCTTTGCTTAGAACATGCCTATTTGGCCAAGTAGAAGCTTAGCTAGCTAGCAGCATGCTTGTTACTGGCAGAAAAGGATTATTGACTATCTGGGAAGGACAGTGACGACGGAGCTGTAGAACCATATCAAAGCTACCCCAGAAGCGTTTCAATCAGCTAGCTCTGTTGCCATCCACTTCCAGATGTCCTTGGGATACAAAAAGTTCATGGGGTGCAGCAGTCATCATGTTCTGAGCAAGGAAATGTAGGCCACAGAGACACCTCCACACTGCGCAAACACCTCTTCAGCTAATTTAGGTGAACCCTAAATTCTTAGGGCTGGAAATAGACTACTGTGAATGGGGCATACGAATTACTGTCACAGACCTTTGGTATTTCTAAGCATTCTCACACCTGAGTTTCATGCCAAATTTATAACGTAATACAGCATTTAGTAAAGCGTTAAAACTAAAATAACCATTACAGTGTTGTGTTTGACTTCTGCTGCTTTCCTCCATGTTTGAAAACACGTATACATCCAACATGGTGAAAGAGTCTATTTATTAGCAGTACACTGAGTATATAATCATAACAAATAAAATAGCGAATGCTGAGAATTAACTTTATGGGACAAAAGTTACAATTATAGTAATTATTATTATGAATCACTTTTGTACATGGCATTAAGAGGCATTCAAATGGGAAGTCCGAGCACATAAAACCTTAGGGCTTGATGTAGCATTTCTGTTTCCAGTGAGTTCAATAATTCCTGAGTGAAATCCACAGCAGTATTTTAGCTGTACTGAAGAAGGGTAAAGTGAAGCGCAATGAAAATGAGTCCTCTTTAAAATACCACAATGAACTAGCTAAAAAGCTAGAAAAAGGGCTGCCAAAAACCACAGAATGTTGACCACATTCAGCTGGAAAATGTTTTTTCAGTTTTTACAGGAGCTCCTTTCCCCTGAGATTTCCATGTAAAAGAAGTGTCTAGTTTTCAAAAGCGAAAAACAGGTGACAATTGAAATAAGTTTGGAAATGCATCTATGATTACAATTAGTTCCTCCAGCCACTCTTCTCTTCTGTGATCCACAATTCCTGGTCAGACTACTGTTTGATTTTGATATACCACTAGAACCCTATGACTTTGATGTCTCCTAGGACATACCGCGCAGTCAGGGAGACAAAAATAACAATTCTCACTGGGTACTTGTGAGTACTTCCAAACCAAACTACATTTCCACCACTACCACCACCTCTGTCTTCAAAGATTTGGAATTACAGTCCACAGACAGCTGTATCCAAAAGGACTCTTCAATTCACACACCTATTAAAATCACGGTAACAGAATGCAGAGTACCTTTGCTACATAGCCCTAGCCCTGTCACTAACTATAAAACTTTAATGCTCTGTTTGTTCTACATTTTACTGACTTGTTCTTGAGTACCACACGTGTTCCTTTACTCCAGCTGAATGGCGTACTTTCTGTTGAACAAAACAATATTTGTATTTGCTTACAGTATAAGTAAAACTAGAAAAAAATGATTTATACCCATATTAAAAAATTAATCTAGGTTTTAAAAATGATGAAAAAAATCCTTTGTAAAGGTCTCCCTCCCATAAGCTGTAAACTAAGCTCCCACTTTCTGCATTCATCTGCCTTTCAGAATTAATCTCTATAAAAAATAAGATAAAAGTGATGACTTCAAAGCAACATTAATAGAGGTAACTTAAGCAGCCTCATTTCAGTAATTTCAGGGAGATTATACAGGAGTCCAGAATCAGAAATGGATGGAGATGAAGAGTTAAATATTATAAGATAATTTACTTGCCAAAATCTTTCTGATGAAAACTTTTATAGCACGAAAACAATTAAAAGCAGATTCCTTGTTTATCTAACAGAAACTCTGGTAAACATTTTCTTTTATGAATGAATGTTATTTCATGAATGTGATGAGCTAAAACGTTACTGTACAGTTAAAAACAAATAATGCTTAAGATTAAATGCCCATTCCTATTTCCTCCCTTTTGTCTTTCCTCCCTTTGAAAGGCTCTGGAGCTAAGCAAACACCGTCCCTGACCCTCTTTGCTGTCGTGATAGAAGTCCTTCTCCCTTTCCCTCCTATCCCGCCCTTAAACCATCACCACACCTGTGACCATCCAGATGGACTCACTGAGCACCAAGCAGAAGGCTGCTCATTATTGAAGCAATCTGGAGTCCAAACTGCGGCATGGGCTGAAACACTGAGCTTCCACCTGCCAAGAGGCATAAACAAACCCCTTTCACTTCCAAACAGCAATTCTCCATCTCTCCCTCTCAACAAATATATAAGTGGTTTATAATTTAAACTCTGGCACCAAAAATAGAACGCACACACACCCCTCAATTAAATAAGGCCTTTTATGTCAAATGAGAGCAGGGAGAAGGGCAGGAAGGAAGATGAAGCAGAGCTCTGGAATCACGCTCCTAACAGCAACTTTCAGGTTAGAGCAGGTGATTCATCACGGACACAAAATACACATCAAAATCTGAGAGAAAGGTTTAGTTACTCCTGAAAGCTCCCATCTCAGCTGCTGAACTAAAGCATTTACTTTTTTTTTTTTTAATATATATATATATTTTTTTAATATTGTAACTTATACTTCTCTAGTCAGTCTTCCAGCACAAACAGGAAAAAAACTTCCTAAAAACAAAACGTTTCAGAATTTTAATCTATTCCTTCTGCAGAAGTCAGCTTTGAAAGCAGGACAGAAATGATCAGATGAACACCTGTGTACTCCTACTAACACTTACACCTCATTACCAACTGGCTCTTAATATTCTTACAGAGAACGTTTGCTCCAGTTTGATAAATGCACAGCACAAAATCTTCTGGGAATACAGCAGAATTTGAAGTCTGCCCCGCTAGGCCAAAATTATGCAAAAGGCAATCTGCCATAACTCAA
The DNA here is from genome assembly GCF_011077185.1 of Oxyura jamaicensis. Classification (NCBI taxonomy): domain Eukaryota; kingdom Metazoa; phylum Chordata; class Aves; order Anseriformes; family Anatidae; genus Oxyura; species Oxyura jamaicensis. Next base: position 3,175,083 of record NC_048900.1, on the reverse strand, counting down.
GAGGTGGAAGTTAAATTACCCTGTATTTACTCCGGTGCAGCTGGTAACGGCATCTGATGCTTAAATTTAACTGAATTTGACTGGAGGTCTTAGGAAGAGCGCTAGGGAACCAAATTGTAGCCGGTGCATTAACACAGCCCTCAGAGGCCTGGGAGCAGTCCTAGAAATACACAAACAGCCATTACAAGGAAACTAGTACCCTTTTTAAATACCCTCACGGTAGGTCTGATTATAGGCCTTACAAATTACAAAATTATCTAAGGGAAAAAAAAAAAAAAAAAAAAAAAAAAAAAAAGATCCTGACCTGTGGGAATAGGAACAGAGATTCCAGCCATCAAAACACCGCCAAGCACCTGTGGCTGTACCGAAATAGAGACGTATCGGGGAGAACTGAACCACCCTGAGAGTAATGGAAAGTGGCAAACTGGCGCCACCCGCTGCTATCGAGACGGAATTACTCACTTTTCAGATACGATAAAAATGTAATTCTTACCCAATCTATCATACCCAATTTTCCGTATTTACCTCCAGTCAGCCCACAGTCCCAGACTCTAGGTTATCATACTTCCAAGTAAGATTCTTTCTAATATGTCTCCCATGACGTTTAAGTAAATCATCCATAAGCATCCACAAAAACTGAATATCAACTTCTTCAAATTTACACTCCTAACTCCCTCAGGAAGAAATCCTCTCCAAGAAATCTTGGCAATAGTTAAGCTACTAACACCCTCTGATCACTGCTGCTGCTAAGACAATGTTACCTCGGTAGTTTGGTACGCTGCAGGGTATCGGGGAAGAAGCCAAGACGTTCCCCCAATTAGAACCAAGCTTTTGTTGTGTGTTATTAGGGCCAATAGCCCTCTCCAGGTGTGGGCTGTATGCTGGGCTATTACAGACAATGCCCATATGAACAAATTACAATAATAAATAAATAAATAAATAAACAGCTCCTCAGTGTACTCTGCAAAAGAACAGATCACTCATTTTGTAGAAATCTATTTTGACTGCATTCCATGCAAAATAAGCATGCTATTTGAAAAGCCATAGGATGGTTTTATATAAAAGTATTTCTTTTTCAAAGAAGCCTGTTACATACAAATGGCCAAGGAGGTTTCAATAGAGCTAGAAAATCCATAAATTGTAGTAAGTAAACCTGTTTGGAAAACAGAATTTCTGTCTAAAGAAGAATTTCCAAAATTGTTTGACATCAGCCTAAAGGCCTAACCCTAAAAACCCTTACAAACCTAACCCTAAAACTCCTGAAGCCCTAACCCCAACCCCTAACCCTAACCTGAGAAGCACACCTCCCAGCATGCTCTGGGCACCCCACATGGCTGCCGGGAAGGCAGGAAACCCTCTCCAAAGTCTGACACTGAATGCAGATCTAAAAACCTTTCCTCCTTAGCTATTACAGGCAGATGCCAAGATACAAAGGACGGGAGTAAAATCTGACAGAGAGTGTTACCAAAGAAAGAGGGAACATTCTCATACTGAAGAGAAGGAGAGTCAGAAAGCTGGTCACTCTAGCCAGAGAAGGTGCTCGGAGTGTGGAAGTCGGTAAGCAAAAGCATCACGAGCTGGAGCGCTGGGAGGGAAGCAAGTACAGATCTTTCGTAGTGAAAGAAACAGCCCTGATAATGGCAGAAGACCAGAAAAATATTCAAAGTACAGACCTCGAAGCAGAGGAGGATCAGAACAAGATAGCAATAGATATTGCCACTCCAAAGGGGAAAGAAGTTGGAGCAGAGAATGATACTATCAAGATGAAGCACGGAGATGGGCAAAATGTAGATATTACAATGATTACTACTCACCTCATGCAACTGGAGACAGTAGAGAGAGAAAGTTCTCTCACGGTGATAAAGACTTTGACAAATTGACCAGGGTCCTATTCCACCACACAGTACAAATACACCTCTACTGTGTACAAGCACACAGAGTCCAAATAAAATCCTAAAACCACAGAAAACGTGTCGGTGTTGCAAACAGCACAGTGGCCATTGCCACCCCCACCCCTACTGCTTTCTCCTGTCCTGAGGCCGTGCCCACTCTCAGTACAAACCGGGCTCGTTTTCCTGAGGCCAACGGTACTTACAGTTTTACAGGCCGACGGCAGCCTGGGGTGCAGCGGGAAGAGTGCTGCCAGCGGGGCCAGGGAGGGGATCCTGCCCCTCTGCCCAGCCCTGGGGAGGCCGCACCCGGAGCGCTGCCTCCAGTTCTGGGCTCCCCAGCACGAGGGGGACATGGAGCTGCTGGAGCGAGGCCGGCTGAGATGAGGGGACGGCAGCACCTGTCCTGCGAGGGGAGCCGGGCAGAGCTGGGCCTGCTCCGCTCGGGGGAGAGAAGACCGAGAGGGCAGCTCATCAGTACCTACAAGTATCACAGGGGAGGGGGGCAAGAGGCGGGGGCCAGGCTCCTTTTGGTGGCGCCCAGCAACAGGACAAGAGGCAAGGGGCACAAATGGAGACACGGGAAGTTCCAGATGGATATCAGAGGGCATTTGGTTACCGTGAGGTGACAGAGCATTGGAACTGGCAGCCCAGAGGGGCCGTGGAGTCTCCTTCTCTGGAGAGATCCCAAACCCACCTGGATGCCATCCTGTACAATGTGCTCTGGGTGAGCCTGCTGGGCAGGGGGGTTGGACCAGGCGATCTCCAGGGGTCACTTCCAACATCAGCCGTGCTGTGATTCTGTGATCCCTTTCCACAGGGCTGCTCTCCAGCCTCGCGTCCCCACATTTGTACGTACAGACAGGGTTGCACTGTCCTAGGTGCAGGATCTGGCACGTGCTCTTGTTAAACTTCATGGGGCTGGTGATTGCCTAGCCCTATAATCTTTCAAGATCTCTCTGGAAGGCCTCTCTATCCTCAAGGGAGTCCACAGCTCCTCCTAATTTAGTATCATCTGAAAACTTACGTGGTATGCATTCAACTCCCTCATCTAGATCATTTATAAAAACGTTAAAGAAAATGGGCCCTAAAACTGAGTGCCCTGGGGAACCTCACTGCTGACTGGTCACCCCTATTCATTTCCAGTCTCAAGTTTAATGTCAAGAGTGGGTATCTTAATCAGAACTTAACTAAAGAAGGAATATATTTGACATAGTTATCAGCCAAGACTATGAAGATCCTTTGGAGAAAATCAGCAAAGATTTCTAAGTGTGAAATGTGTCTGGTGTCAAGTTCGGGGAAAGTTGTAATTCCTGAGAAAGGAGAAACAAAGGCAGTGTTAATTGCTTTAGGATTGTATCTTGTGCAATTTTCATGTCCCTAAAAGGTTAAAATGCCAGGGTTTCAGCAGCACATGAGGGCAAAAGAGGAAAAGCAAACGTGGATTTGGCAGCGTGATGAGCCGTTGACAACGAATTGAGCAATGTAAACCAGTTTTCTATGGCTTGGTTCTAACAACGGAAAGCTCAGAATCATCAGCTCACCAGGAACAAATCTGTTTTTCCCCAGCTCTAGGGCAAGTTTGTTTTGCTATATGACTCTAGAACAGCTGTGTACCACTGGGACAGGGAGATTCTGTGAACCTATAAAGATGATGCCCAGTGGCTAAGGCATAAAAAAAGACGTGATGCATACGAGGAAGAGAGCTTGAGCTCTGTTGGCGAACCTGGGAAATCAACATAGCAAGGCAGTGAGATGCCGTGTCGGTAAATACACAGCTTTTTATACCCAAGGTCATGAATTCATGTATCAAAGCTCCACTTGTTGTAACATATATTTTTACTCTCAAATTAAATTGTCATGCCATCTATAGCTATTTAGGTGCCGAAAGCACTGGCAGTGTAAACCATGAGAGAGAAGGCAGAGCAGTAGCAGTAGCACTTTAAAACACAGGTTTGGTAAGACAGAGGTAAATTCCAGAATTAAGGGAAACCAGAGGTCACAGCAGAGGGAAGGGAACACTTGATGTGATGATACAGTGCCCCCCTGTTCATACAATCCTAAAGTCATTAAGGTTGGAAAAGACTTCCAAGACCACCTGGTCCAACCACCCCCTACCACCAATGTCACCCACTAAAACATGTCCTTAAGCACCACGTCCAACCTTTCCTTAAACACCCCCAAGGGATGGTGACTCCACCACCTCCCTGGGCAACCCTTTCCAACGCCTGACTGCTCTTTCTGAGCAGAAATTTCTCCCTGTCCCATGTACACTGCTCCTAGGTGTCCTGTTTTGCTACAATTTCTGCTCATTTGGCAGACATCTTTTGGAATAAAATATCCACAAGGACTGCTCAGTATTTCCTTCTGAAGTCCATCAGCATACCACACGTAAAGCGCTCAGATCATTTCTATCTGCATGTGGCACTCGACATGGAGCCAAATTAAATTTCATCTACTATCATGGTCATTGTCCCCGTGATTTACTTATCTTTGCATGACATGACAGGCTCCCTAGCTTTTATCCACAGATAAATTATCCACAGATGCATTCTTACATCAGAGCATCTTCACTGGCTGTGGTTAGAAATACGGTGTTTGCAATTGCTTATGTGATGTTAAAACTCCCGGTGACTCTTGGTGGCTGCCTAGCTTTCCCTCTGAAATTTGTCAGAGCCCTGACCTGAATGTCTGCTGTGAAGTCAGAACAGACCCAGCCAGTGCTGAAAGACACAGCCATCCACGCTGGCAGTCCCTGCTGGTTTTATGCCACCATGCAGCCAGCTGACAAAGCCATTTAATGGGGTCTTGGGCTTCAATTGGAAGCCCTTACTTTTGAGGTAACATAGAGGAAATCCTCCTGATTTTTGCCCTTCCACTCCAAAAGGATTTTTAGGTCTTGCCTAGCACACACAAACATAAGATGATTGGTGAGAATATTCATCCTCTGCTGCCTGTTTCATTTGCTAAGCACTTGGGAAGCAGAGAATAATGTAAACCAAAACTAATTTATATTTTTTGTTGTACAAGAGAGGAAAATTCTGCTGTAGAGCGCTCTCATAGATTGAAAAATAATAATAATAATAAAAAAATTGTATCTTGAAAATAGCAGCAGCCCTTTGGGAAAGGGATTTGTTGTTAAGATGACTGACCCCCCAAATCCTTCTTCAGAGTTCACGACTCATTTCTGTGATCCCTCAGCTGGAAACTGAAGACAACCAGACAAGCAGCTCAATACTAGCACACCGCTGGCAGGATGTTACCAAGGTATTTCATGGAGCAAGCCGGGTCTGCTGATGGCAGCGGTCAGACAAATAAGAGATGCTGACAGACAACACTTCACTTCTCTTTCTTCACATCGCTGAGAAGAGATTCCCACCAGGAAACTCTTGATACCTGATGCCATGAAGTCACAAGTAAGCGGTCAATTTCTATAACCCCAAATCAGGTTGATTCTCTTACAGCCCATCATCCTCAGCTGCCAATGCTCTCCCGTGCTCCAGTACATCCACTCACTCATACAATCAACATCCAAGGTACAGGTTTTGCTGCTGTAGAATTAACAAATATTGTCCTCAGCAAGAGGACAACACTAGAACTTATTCAAATACCATGCCACTCTGAAAGATGCATTCCTGTTGCTTGCTTTCGCTGCGCTGGCAGCTAACCTCCAACTGCCCCAAATGGGGCAGATTAATTTTGATGCATTCCTTCTCTCTCAGTGGCGTTCCCTGACCACGGCTCTGCAGTCCAAAAGCTTCACTTGTAATTCTATCCTGTGTTAGAAATTACAGTATTTATTAAGTCTCATTCTACATTTAAGACTGGTGATGGTTGAAAGAGGAGGGTGGTATCTGTTACAAGGTCAGAGAGCCATACAAGCCAGCATCCTTCCACCGATTTTTCCCATGCATGAGTACAGACAGAGCATGTGGTAACTCCATTCTCTGCATGTGGCCAGCTGCGCAATTCCATTAGGCAAATGGCAATGCAGATAATTAAAAGTGTTCATCAAGTAACCGCAGAGGAACAGGAGTCTCCTTCATGACCAAGCCACACTCTTCATCATCGTGGGGCTACATCCAGTGCCTAGCCGTTATCTTTGCTACGATTGTCTTAGTAGTTACCCAAGGCACTGACAAAATACTGTATTTTTCTAGGAGATGACTGACCTTCATAGGATGCTGACTGTACCCGGGGTCTGATAATTAGAGATTTGGGTATTAACATCTGGAAATGAACCTTGAAAATACAGCCTGCTTGCCCCCCTTTTCTAAAGGAATTCCCTTTTGAAAGATGAGACGTTCAGCTAGAAAAATAGAAGTGCATGCCTGGTGCTTATCCAGGTCATACAATGGGACCTACTGTAATGCTCATGCTTTCTCAGACCTCTTTAAAGAAAAAAGAAGAAACAACACAGAAAATCATAAATCAAGATGGCTTTGAGCACCCACCCACACCATGAAGTTTAAAGGGAAAGAAGAACAGAATGAAGTACTAAATGAATTCTGAGGCTCTTTGACTTTCACATGGGAATACAAAATCAAAGATTTTTCACTCTCAGTGATTTTCCATGAATGCATTTCAAGGGCAAAATGTGGAATTCATCTGAAAACATAAATCTGAGAGAAACCAAAAATGGGAATGGGTTCACAAATCCTAGAGTAAAGAAACCAAAGCAGGGCAACAGGCAGAGAAGTCCTGAGAGGGAGGAACCAGCTGGGGAGTCTGGAAAACTCATGGACCAACGGGACATATGCTCATGTAGCCTGAGCAGTAACAGCATTCATTTCATCAAGTAACTTAACCTTATCCCTGAGGAGCCAGCCACCTTTGGAAGGAGACGTTTTATTTTACGTATCTATGAAGAACTAATTCCAGCTGGGATTTGACCAGCTGTTTCCTGGAGGACAGAACTCTAACCCACCAAGTGACTATCAGGCACACCAAAAAGCTAACAGAGTTATCTGTTACTTGGACTGCACTGAAGCTGACACCTCTGAAGTTCATCAAATTGATTTTCTCAGAAGTGTCACAATCCATTAACAATTTGCCAAAATCAAAACAAATTTAGCAATGTTTTTGATGCCCCTGATAAGACTCCTCAAAACAAAACAGAAAAAAATGTTATGGTCACACATTTGCCAGTTGCTAGCACTTAGAAAGTAACAAGGAATGTTGTTTTGTTTTGCTTTTTACTGTAGTGATGTTCATTTACTCCTTTCTTACTACAGGTATGGCGCGGTATCTCCTAGATTCACCCTGGAATCTTTTAGGGGGTAAGATCAGTGACAATATCGGCATAACAACAAAGTGGTAACCAGTCAGAAACAGATTTAGAGTGGATATTAAAAAGAGGTTCCCTGACCATCAGACAGATGAGGTACTTTAACAGCTTTCCAGTTCCGAAGTGATTACAAAAGAGCAAAACTATTTGTAAATGGAGGTTGGTAAGCGTACAGAAAACACATCAGGTGCCCGAACTTGATGATGTGGCTTCACAAGGCTGGAGCAAACAACCGATGATTCTCCTTCACAGCCCTGCCATCTGCTCTGGAGAAACTCTCCTAGCTTTTCTATGGTTCCTAGGGATCTTGGAGACGTTCACTGGATAATACTGTAAGGAGCCTAGGACTTGAGTGTAGAGTGTATACTTGAGTGTATACAAGGTAGGGGAAAAAAAAAAAAAAAGATTTACTTACATCTACAAAGATCCTTGCCCAGTGCTGACAGTTGTTAATTGCCACCCGTTATTTTTCCCTCCCATTAGAAAACACGGTCCTCTACAAGCAAAGGGCAAAGGGCTCCAGTTACTGAACAGGGAGGGCAGGCGGTGGAGAATGCTGCAGCCACTTGCAACTGCTAAAATGTGTCTTGCTGGCAGCTTCATTTGGAGGAAAAATGTAATCTCAAGTAACAGTGATTTATCACAATGACACATCTCAGCGCAAAGCTCAGCAAGAGCCACTTAATACACACTCAGAAATGAGAATGAGAGGCAGGCACAAGAGTAAAAAACCTGCTTTTTTGATACCTTCAGAAATGACAGTCCTTCTCCTCCATTCCCCACAGAAAGGGCAGCTTTCTTACCAGGCCCCCAATCCAATCCTCTCTCAAGTGCATATTATCCATTTAACTAAAAATTCTTCATTGAAAAGGACTTCTTTTTTTTTTTTTTTTTTTTTTTTTTTTGTTATCCGGGTAATTTTAAAAAAATTTTATCATGGAAAAAATTTAGGAAGAAAATAAAAATCCTCTAATGGTTTAGTCTTGTAATCAAATCAAAATTAAAACATCTGGCTACCTTTTTTTCAGAAGCTAATATTCTTAAACCAAAACTCATTTTTTAATTTTTCTTAGCTTTTTAATTTCATCAAAAAGCAATTTTCTAGGGGAAAAAAAGATAGAAATGTCATGAGACATTTTTATATTAATTAAATTAGTAAGTACTTATGAACTTCCTGGTTACCACTGCATTTGTCACGGTAGCAGTAGCAGAATTTTGGTATGCCTGCTCTGAACACCCAAGCTTTGCTCTCCTAGGCAGCAGCCAATTTTCACGAGGTGTTAGCAGAGGAGCAGCAGATGCAGCTGAAGAGGTCTGACAGCAGGCAGGAGGCTGAGGCACGCACACCCACAGCTCCGTGTGCTCCTTCACACCACATCTTCTGTCCCAGCCTAAGGGCAGTGAGAGTAGCAATGTACAAGAACTAGTCCTTTTACCTCTTCTCAGAGCCTAACAGTTGCATGGGACACACAACTTTTCCTCAGGAGGTAGCCCAGGCTCGCCGAAGTTGCCATTCCTGCTTCAGAGGGCAGCACAGCTCACACAGCTCCTGCCTCGCGCTGCCGTGACCTGCACAGAGAGCAGTGCCGGAGTGCTGCAACAACCTGAAAGCACGCGGTGAAAACACACCCACGGCTCCTTTCCCCTCTGTAAGAAGTTCATTACAGAAGCCATTAAAATAGTTTTAAATAGTTTAAAATAGGTCCAGTTGTATCCAACCGTCTGCTACAGCACGGCTCCGTTGGCTCAGCCGCAGCACAACCCTTACAGCGAGGCCAGCCGTTCAGGCTGGTGCCCGAAGCAAAATCCTACAAAGGAAGACAGTTTTATTGGGCATCAGTTGCTATGGGTATCCGTGCATCTTGCTTTTAAATTAGCTCACGTGTGGTTTAAACAGGAGAAATAAGGGATGCTGCAGAATTTTAGGAAGCCCGAGGACATTTCCCTTCAGAGATCGAATTTACCAGTGTCATATTCAACAGCTTCTCCTTAATAAAATAAAAGTAAAATAAAAATTCCCCAATAACCACAAAGTGCTACCGGTTGTATTGGGATAACATTACACTCATTTCACCACCTTAAAAGTTCTCAATTTAAATCACCAAGAAGAGGGAGAATTTATGCGGCTTGGCTCCAGATTTTCAATTCTGTCGAGAAAGCTGGGGAAAGAATGAAAATAGCAGCAAAGCTATGCAGTGAACACTGGCTTTGTCTACTGAATCATTGGAGTTCCCTACTACGAAACAACAGAACCAGCAATAAGCAATCACACAGCAGCAGTTTGTGGGAATTAACTAAAATAAAGCACGTATTCAGCAAGGAGATGAGTGAGGTGGCAGAAAAAGCTGCTAGTTTGAATACTGCATTTGTTTACATAGTAAGTACTTTTAATATAGTAATATACATTTATTTCTTCAAAGAAATCATAACTGACCACTAATACAATCAATATCAATAACGACCTTGATGGTAAGCAACTGACGACGACTGCAGTTGTATCTTTTGCTGCCTAGTATACAAAACACCAAAAAAAATATTGCCCAACAGATGCAAAAGCAAACAGATGATTAAACAGCTCCCGGCTGGGCTTTGCCTGCCAAATCTCTGCCTGGAGAGGACTTGTATGTCCACGTAATAAACCCTCAGAACTACGGCCTTGCAAAGGGACCAGCTGCTTCACCGTAATGGCAGTTGCTGGTCAGGCTGCAGAGCACCCAACCTGCGGCTGTGGGAGCACCGCGAGCAGAGCCGAGACAGAACCGAGTCAGCGCCACCGCACGGAGCGTGCAGCTGGCTCCCCCGCACCGCCTGCCACAGGACAGGGAGAGGAGCACGGCGAGGCAGCGCGGTCGGCTGGCTGTGGGGCCGGGAAGGCTGAAAGGCCAGCTGGCTTCATCCTGAGCTGTTAAGGGATATTTGGAAGTGCCCCATCACGGCACAGCCAAACCCAGCTCGTACATCCCACACCTTGGGGCAGCTTTTAACCTACGCTGGGTTAGTGGGGCCAAGCTCCTCTCCCACCCTGAGGCTCACCCAAAAGCCACGCTGAGACATTGCCTTAGGCTCCAAAAGCAGAGAGCTACCCTAGTGCCCGCAGTATGAAGGCTGAAACCGTCACACAGCACTGCTGTCATCCCGCTGGCCCACAGGCCACAGAACAACTCCGGGTGCGCGGCTGTTCATTTACTGAGCCCTGCAGAAGGTGGAGCAGGCCCACCTGCTTCAGCACAACTGGCTATTTCAGGAGAGAGCAGAACTTCTCCTGTCCTAAGACTGTTCTCTAGCAGACAACATTACAGCTGGAGCAAACCTGGATACAAACTCATGGAGCATCTTTCTCGTGGTCGTTGGGTAGTTGGAGTGTCCAAACCCAGAGCGCAGGACGCCTGACTCGGTGTTAGAGCTACCATAAAAACACTGCTTCCCACAAATGCTGTTTGCCATTATTATCTGGCTTGCCTACATAAATATGAATAACCTCATGTACAACACGCCGTAAACTCTCCTTCTGTTCATGTTATCCCACAGATGGAGGCTGATTACTACAGATCCCACCCCAGCGGGGACACCCAACTGAAACGGTGCTCTGGCTTGCACAGGAATGATCAGCATGAAACGTATGTACCTGTATCATCGGCTACGTATTCGGCAGCTGACACAGGATACCGGTACCTAACGACACCTGCCCTGTAATTCACACTGGCATGAGCATTTTTGGCTCAGTGGCCTGCAGCGGTAACTGCACAGCACGACCTATGAAGCGCGTCCATGGAACCGGGAAGTATTGATGTACGAACTGCTCGTGCCAATTAAAACAGGACGTAGGAGTTACTTCAACACTTAAGCGCACAATGGGATGCTGTTGAATGTCTCATCTGCCAAATCCATTTTCGATGGAAAGCGATTGCTGATATTATACGAGATAATTTCTCTGTGAATTAAGTTAAACACTGCTTGTAAGAGACCTGGACAGCAGTATTTCCAGAAACAGCCTGCAGATTAGAGACAAGTGACAAGACTGATCTCTGCAGCTGCAATTAGCTGTCTTTCCTTCGGTCTCTCCTGCACAGTTCTAAGAAGGGTCATGTTTTCCTCCTGCTGATGAAGGTTGATGAGCAGTCAGGTGGGGAGAGGCTCCGGGGATGGCATGACGCATTAATTATATCCCTTCCACCAGCTAAGTGATGGCACTTTGATTTATAGCAGAGCTCATTCAACCAGACACTGGCATTTCCTGGGCACCGATATGAGGAAAAGCCAAGCTGGGAAGCAGGTGGGAGAAGAGGGGGGATGTGCACATAAAGGAAAAAAAAAAAGCAAACTGAAGTGAATACCTGCCGCTGATAGAGACTATTTTCAGAACAGAGTGCTTGCTGGAGCTGTAGGAATGACCATGAAATGAACTGAAAATGATTTAATCCACCTTCCTTATACAGAAGCTATTTCATTTTGTTTGTGTCTATACCAAAAGCTGGTTTAGGAGAGGGTCTTTTAAAAATCTCTCCAGTTAAACATGATACGAATTATCTCATAAGGCACATTTCAACCTGATATGCTCCAAAATAGCTTGCGGCTGTTGTGCCTGGAGACAGCACTGACTCATGTCTTACAAGCTTACACACTTACAAGCTCAGAAAGAGAAGGTAGAAATCTCCAGGTGGCAGAGCAGGACAGCAATCCAGGAGCCAGGTTGGATGCTATGCTCAAACCCGCTTGTGCTCCACCGCCTGTCAAGAATGGTGTCTCCTAAACACCGTGTTTCAATTTCTCCCTCTGCCAAAGGGCGATAATGTTATTTCACAACCTTTGTAAAGGGTTACCTTTATCCAACTTCATCGATTTTGTTTAGGATTCTGACATCTGAAAAGGCTAACTTAACCAACCTTCCTATTAGAAAGCTTCTCTTTCGGTGACAAGGCTACATACGCGGCCTTGTGAGCTCTGGTAAAAATCACAAACCTGTACAAGAAAGAAAATACTTCTACACCCTGGAACCTGAAATAGGTCAAAACAGGATTATCACTACAGTACTGCATTTCAGTCCCTCTTCTCAGTCACCAGGCTTTGGTGATTCTTGGATTATTTTTTCTTTAAAAGCCTGAAGCATTTGAGAACATTTTGGGGTCTAAAATACGCTACTCACTGTACAGTGCTGGGGTATTTTTATTTAGCAAGACATATCTTTATACTTTTGAAAACAAAAGAGGTTTGTCTGTTCACAACATTGCCTTGGGGGAACAACATGTTGACTTTTTGATAAAAGCTCTGTAACATACATGCACATTTTCTGCAAGAACCACTTTGGACGTCTTAAACTACACCCGGCTCAGTTCAGTTTGATACATGAGGAGGGGACATCAAACCAAAACATGAAACAAACAGTTTGATTCACAGGATGTATTCCTTTTAGTCAATACTACCATTTTTCTCGTTAACCTCTGCTACTGCAGCAGACAGGACTGGAACCGTGTCATGGTAGCTGCTTGTATGAGGATTTAATGAAAAGAGAATTCTCATTCTCTAACATTTCACAAAAAAACAACCAAAACAAACAAAAAGCCCCACTCTACTGATATGGCTTTCCTAGCAGTGAGCAGTAGTAAAATGACTGCTCTTGTAAATCTAAATTCTGATCAGAAAAAGACCTCATGAGCCTCTTTGCTTAGCACATGCATCATGCACATTTGTCTCATCTCATTAACTTTTGCTTATCTAGATATATTTCTCCTTTTAGCTCAAAGCCTTGTCGTGTTGGTTGTAGACAATTTCCATCTCTCCCTCAGTGTTACACCTCATTTATAGGTGCAGTTACTGTTACACAAGATAGTATCTTCAGCTTTCCTCGTGTACCCCCTAGAATCTCCAAGTGCCTTATAGCTGATTTATTGTGGGAGGCAGATATGAGAAAGCCTCCACAGACACAGCAGCAACACGGAAATTTGGGTCATAAAAGAATTCTGTGGCAGACCAGTACAGAGATCAGTGCTTAACCAATATCATTTGTCACTAATCTTCTATAATGCATTTGGATTCTGGATTCTGGTTCTGGACTGAGCACAGCCCAGCAGGTGCCCAGGGAAGGGCGGTGTGCTGATCCCTGAGGAGAGCGGCCGCACTGGGTGGCGAGCCTTCAGGGACTGGAGCACCGAGGTTCTGCTCCTCGCTGCCTTCCCTGAGGAGACAGAAAGGTGAAACTCCCTGAGCTGTGGTGAAAATGACGGTGTGTGTGCTTACAGGTGCACCTGTTTGAGTGCTGTGATCCAGGTGCTTTACGCGCAGCTGGCTTGGAGGCCCTGTGAGGAGTTTGCAAGTTGGACTGTGCTGAAAACACAACCTAAGTTGAAACATTTATCTAGAGATTAAAAAACAGTTTGAAGTTACAAGATCAAAATTTGTATTTAGGAGAGTGTTGGTAACTTACGGTATCCAAACACTTTGGTGAGAATTAGATTTCTGGTACTCTTGGTGGCCACCTGTATCTTCTCCATAAAGTGCGTTAAACCTTACGTTCCTCCTGCCATATGTGATTGTCCCAGATTTTTATTTGCTTGCGTGTATTTTATTTACATGCGTATATTTATATTAACTGTCAAAGGGATGTCTAAAGTTGGTGTCTCATATTAAAACCTTGACATTTTCTGTCAGCTATGACTCAATGTTGTCCCAGGTCAGCCCACTTGATGGGGGTCTTGAAGATTGGATGGTGCAAGCCAAGTGTCTTTCTCTTTTTTTTGTAAACGTTAATGTTTCTTCCCATCCTTTTGAATGTTCAATATAGTTTAGCTGTGTGATTCATGGATACACGGCTGCACACTTATTTACGTGTGCATGTACTCTTGTATACACGAATTACATGGATTCATGCCATGTAAAATGCTACACATAATGTTAATCACTTGTGATATCCGGAAGTATTTAAAGTCTTTTACATTTTTATTCGGTAGCTATTTTAGTCTAAAGCTGAGTAGGATCAGATTTCTGTACTTAAACGATCTCTTTCTAAATCTTCTACGATGTGCCTGCAGGAATGTGCACAAACCACTTGCACAAATTGCCCGTGCCTCAGGTTTTGTATAAGTGCGGTACCCTTACACTGTGTAAGACCATTTGCCAGGGACTGTGTGCTATGCCTTGATGGTTTTCTGTTCTTTGCTGCTTTTGAATGATCTTGATTTTTTAAAATGTTTTTGAGGTTGTTACCCTAAAATGAGCCACTTGAAAGCAGAGAATTAAATAACTAAAGAATTTCTCTCCTTGTCCTAGTAAAAGGTCCTGAAGTTAATACAATTTCAAAGCTTACACTAACAACCCTAACCCTGAAAACCCTAAAGCCCTAACTAACCCTAAAAACCTAACCCTAAACCCTACCCCAATCAGAAAACTACAGCTCCCGGCATGCGCTGGGCACCCAACACTGGAAGCCCAGTGACCACGAACTGCATTTCCCAGCATTCCCCGGGAGATCGAGCCTCGCTGCTGACCGCAGGACGGCATTGCTTGCCCCCCACTCCTTGCACCCCCCTGGCCCCCGCATGGTGTTGTTTTTGGTTCCCCCCCAGTTTTGGGGATATCCCCACAATTTGGGGGTTATCCCGACAATTTTGGGGTCCCCCGCAATCCTTTTTTGGCCTCAGCACATCACACTAGCTGAAACATAGCTTTGTTCAGCCTCTCCAGCAAAGCTTCCCCAAAATGCGCTCCCGAAGCTCTGCTTCTGGTCACGGCGCTGCTTACAATCGGTGCCGAAGTTCTGAACGCCTGCTGCAGAAATCCAGCTTGGAAAGCACCAGGCTAAACTTCCACTGAATCCCCTGAGCACAGCCTAGGCCTTGGCTTGGCTCCTTGCGGACAGACGGTCTGTAATAAAATCACATTACTGACTGAAGGAGTCTTTGCATGCCACCTATCAGTCTTTGTTAATTTAATTTTGGTTTGTCTACAAAAAGGACTACTACCATATTTACATTTGTTTGGGAGAAAACAACGAATTGCAGACATTAAAATCTGGCTGTGGCATCAACCCCCGACATACTAACAAGCTGAATCAACGTAGTTTCACGTGCTGGGTCTGGCTGGGATAGCTAACTTTCTCCTTAGCAGCCCACGTGGTGCTGGGTTTTGGATTTGTGTCCCAAACGTTGATAACGCACCCGTTTGGCTGTCGCTACACAGCACCTGCGCAGCGTGGAGGTCTGATCTTCCTGCCCAGTGAGTCGGCTTGGGCTGGGCTAGAAGTTTGTAAGGGACAGAGACAGGATACCTGACCTGGACTGACCGAAGAGATACTCCATAGCACATACGGTTACGTTCCGCAGTAACAAAGATGTGCCTGACAGGCTCTGTTTTCCAAGGGGGCCGGCTGCTCTGCTTGCGGGAGCCTGCACCTTGCTCGCAGCCGCACCTGGCTGCTCACGCCCCGAAATCAACGTTCCCTTTTCCTAATTCAAATAGACATTTCTCCACTTGGGCAGCCGCACCTTCATTCGAAATTCAGAACTAAGAAGCTTCAGGCATATTTTAATAAGCACCTTGTGTGAAGTACAAATTAGAAAGGCAAGTCTTAACAGAGTGTGAGCAACTCTGAGGGTCAAGCTCTCTCACTGCTACATGAAAATGACAGGCATAGAGGCTTCACCGTTTGCAAACAAATATTCACAGGCAAACTCATTTTCCTTTTGACAGTTTACAAGTGGAATAAAAAAACTGAAAGCTTACGGGCAAGCGCGGCAAGTTTCACCAGGTTTGCTGACTGACCGCCGCTCGCTGAAAAGGAGCCGAACGGGACGGCTGCGAGGGGCAGCGACCCCCGGGCCTCAGCTCCGCAGGCGGACGGGGGCTGAGCGGGCACACGCTGGGCGCTGCCCCCGCTTCTGCCTCAGAAGAAGCGGCGCTGCCCGGTGGCGGCTCCCGCTCCCCTCACAACCGCGGACGGCTCCTGCCTGCGGGGCGGCCCTGGGGCGGCCCTCGGGCGGCCCTCTCCTTTCCCGCCGCCGGGCGCTGAGGTGACAGGGCCGGTTCGTCGCCTGCGCCCCAGCCGGCGGACACCTGTGTTAGCCGTTTCCCCATGGCGCCCACAAATACCTCGGGCACATCCAGAGTTCCCCAGATAACGCCGTGCTATGTGTAGTCTGGAACCCCCCGGGGGAAACCTGCCCGGGTACCACTAGCACCCACTTCTCCTCAGCATCACCGCTCGAGCTGCGATGGGGGCTCAGAGTATTGCCTTAACACTTACTCAGTTTGACACAAAAATATTGTACAATAGAATAACAGAAATGTTACTCTGTTATTCTTAGAGTGCTTGAATTAGAACCACTGATTAAAACAATCCTAATTTTATGAAGTATGTGATGAAATAGGGTAATCTTAAGACACCAAAGATGTTCTGACATTCTATCACAAAAGTGCCTGTACTGGGAGACTTTTAATAACTGTGCACCACTTGGACAGCTGTAAATCAGTCTACATGAGAACTTTTCTCTTGGGTAATTTGCAGTATTGTGACTTAAGTTTATCTAATTTTATAGCAGGAGGGACACCTGGAGCTCGTCTAGTCCACTCCCTGCTCAACAGTAGCTGAGACAGCTGACAACTATAAGAAGCTGGGTGCTGAGCTAAAGGTGTTTTTTTTTTTTTTTTTTTTTTTTTTTTTTTTTTTTTT